>NC_057807.1:269947757-270247757 GCF_018294505.1 Triticum aestivum | reverse complement strand
TAGTAGATGCAGGCAGGAGTCGGTCTACTTGTTATGGATGTGATGCCTATATACATGATCATGCCTAGATAACGTCATAATTATTCGCTTTTCTATCAATTGCTCGACAGTAATTTGTTCACCCACCGTAATACTTATGCTCTCGAGAGAAGCCTCTAGTGAAACCTATGGCCCCCGGGTCTATCTCTTATCATGTTTGTTTCCAATCTACTTTTATTTGCATCTTTATTTTTTGCATCTATATTATAAAATACCAAAAATATATTTATCATATCATACTATCTCTATCAGATCTCACTTTCGCAAGTGGCCGTGAAGGGATTGACAACCCCTTTGTCGCGTTGGTTGCGAGTTCTTTATTTGTTTGTGTAGGTTCGTGGGACTTGTTGAGGAGCCTCCTACTGGATTGATACCTTGGTTCTCAAAAACTGAGGGAAATACTAACACTACTATTGCTGCATCACCCTCTCCTCTTCGACGAAAACCAACGCAAGGTCAAGACGTAGCAGTTCACCATAGACCTACGGGTCCGTAGTTAGTAGCTAGATGACTTCTTCTCTCTTTTTGATTCTTAATACAATGGTCTCTTGGAGATCTATTTGATGTAACTCTTTTACGGTGTGTTTGTTGGGATCCGATGAGCTTTGAGTTTATGATCAAATCTATATCCATGAAAGTTATTTGAGTTTTCTTGATCTCTTATATGCATGATTACTTATAGCCTCGTATTTCTTCTTCAAATCTTAGGTTTAGTTAGGCCAACTAGGTCGATTTTTCTTGCCATGGGAAGAGGTGCTTTGTGATGGGTTCGATCTTGCAGTGTTCTTTCCTAGTGACAGAAGGAGAAGCAAGACACGCATGTATCATTGCTATTAAGGATAACAAGATGGGGGCTATTCCGACATGACTAGATCTTGTCTGCATCATGTCATAGCTCTTATTGGATTACTCCGTTTCTCCATGAACTTAATAAACTAGATGGATGCTGGATAGCGGTCAATGTGTGGAGTAATAGTAGTAGATGTAGGCAGGAGTCGGTCTACTAATGTTGGACGTGATGCCTATATAATGATCATTGCCTGGATATCCTCATAATTATTCGATCTTCTATCAATTGCTCAATAGTAATTTGTTTACCCACCGTGTGCTATTTCTTGAGATAAGCCACTAGTGAAATCTACGGCCCCCGGGTCTATTTTCCCATCATATATTGTCAGATCTATATTTCTATTTGCCTTTTGTTTTATTTGCATCTTTTATTTTCAGATCTATATTATCAAAATCCCAAAACTACCTCGCTGAATTTTGTTTGTCGTTATTATGTTTGCATCTATCAATCTCTCACAAATATTTTCCCGTCAACTTGCCAATTTATGGCACCGTTACTCGAGAGGGATTGACAACCCCTCTTATGCGTTGGGTTGCAAGTATTTGTTCTTTGTGTGCAGGTACTGTCTACATAGTGTTGCTTGGTTATCCTACTGGATTGATACCTTGGTGTTGGAAATATGCCCTAGAGGCAATAATAAAATGGTTGTTATTGTATTTCCTTGTTCATGGTAATTGTCTATTATTCATGCTATAATTGTATTGACCGGAAACTGCAATACATGTGTGAATACATAGACCACAACATGTCCCTAGTGAGCCTCTAGTTGACTAGCTCGTTGATCAACAGATGGTCATGGTTTCCTGACCATGGACATTGGATGTCATTGATAACGGGATCACATCATTAGGAGAATGATGTGATGGACAAGACCCAATCCTAAGCCTAGCACAAGATCGTGTAGTTCGTATGCTAAAGCTTTTCTAAATGTCAATAATCTTTTCCTTAGACCATGAGATTGTGCAACTCCCGGATACCGTAGGAATGCTTTGGGTGTACCAAACGTCACAACGTAACTAGGTGGCTATAAAGGTGCACTACGGGTATCTCCAAAAGTGTCTGTTGGGTTGGCACGAATCAAGACTGGGATTTGTCACTCTGTGTGACGGAGAGGTATCTCTGGGCCCACTCGATAGGACATCATCATAATGTGCACAATGTGATCAAGGAGTTGATCGTGGGATGATGTGTTACGGAACGAGTAAAGAGACTTGCCGGTAACGAGATTGAACAAGGTATCGGGATACCGACGATCGAATCTCGGGCAAGTACTATACCGGTAGACAAAGGGAATTGTATACGGGATTGATTGAATCCTTGACATCATGGTTCATCCGATGAGATCATCGTGGAACATGTGGGAGCCAACATGGGTATCCAGATCCTGCTGTTGGTTATTGGCCGGAAAGTTGTCTCGGTCATGTCTGCATGGTTCCCGAACCTGTAGGGTCTATACACTTAAGGTACGATGATGCTAGGGTTATAGGGAATAGATATCCATGGTTACCGAATGTTGTTCGGAGTCCCGAATGAGATCCCGGACGTCACGAGGAGTTCTGGAATGGTCCGGAGGTAAAGATTTATATATATAGGAAGTCCTGTTTTGGTCACCAGAAAAGTTTCAGGTGCTATCGGTAACGTACCGGGACCACCGGGAGGGTTCCGGGGGTCCACCAGGTGGGGCCACCGGCCCCAGAGGGCTGCGTGGGCCAAGTGTGGGAGGGGACCAGCCCCAGGTGGGCTGGTGCGCCCCCCCCCACCAGGGCCCAAGGCGAAGAAAAAAAGGAAAGGGGGGAAACCCTAGGCTCAGATGGGACTAAGGCCCACCTAGTGGTGCGCCCCCCCTCTCTCCTCGTTGGACGCCCCCCTAGATGGGATCTAGGGCTGGCCGCCACCCCTAGGGGTGGAAACCTAGGTGGGGGCGCAACCCCTCCCTTTCCCCTATATATAGTGGGGGTTTGGGGCTGCCATACACATGAGAACATCTCCCTCTTGGCGCAGCCCTACCCCTCTCCCTCTTCGTCTCTTGCGGTGCTTGGTGAAGCCCTGCTGGAGTGCCATGCTCCTCCACCACCACCACGCCATCGTGCTGCTGCTGGACGGAGTCTTCCCCAACCTCTCCCTCTCCCCTTGCTGGATCAAGGCACGGGAGACGTCATCGGGCTGCACGTGTGTTGAACGCGGAGACGCTGTTGTTCGGCGCTTAAATCGGAATCAACCGCGATCTGAATCGCTACGAGTACCTCTCCTTCATCCGTGTTCTTGTAACGCTTCCGGTTAGCAATCTACAAGGGTATGTAGATGCACTCCCCTTCCCCACGTTGCTAGATTACTCCATAGATCGATCTTGGTGATGCGTAGAAAATTTTGAATTTCTGCTACGTTCCCCAACAGTGGCATCATGAGCTAGGTCTATTGCGTAGATTCTATGCACGAGTAGAACACAAGTTGTTGTGGGCGTTGATTTTGTTCAATATGCTTACCGTTACTAGTCCTATCTTGTTTCGACGGTATTGTGGGATGAAGCGGCCCGGACCGATCTTACACGTACACTTACGTGAGACAGGTTCCACCGACTAACATGCACTTGTTGCATAAGGTGGCTAGCGGGTGCCAGTCTCTCCCACTTTAGTTGGATCGGATTCGATGAAAATATTCCTTATGAAGGGTAAATAGCAATTGGCATATCACGTTGTGGCTTTTGCGTAGGTAAGAACCGTTCTTGCTAGAAACCCATAGCAGCCACGTAAAACATGCAAACAACAATTAGAGGATGTCTAACATGTTTTTGCAGGGTATGCTATGTGATATGATATGGCCAAGAAGGATGTGATGAATGAAATATATGTGATGTATGAGATTGATCATATTCTTGTAATAGGAATCACGACTTGCATGTCGATGAGTATGACAACCGGCAGGAGCCATAGGAGTTGTCTTTATTTATTGTATGACCCGCGTGTCACTGAATAACGCCATGTAATTACTTTACTTCATTGCTAAACCGTTAGCCATAGTAGTAGAAGTAATAGTTGGAGAGACAACTTCATGGAGACACGATGATGGAGATCATGATGATGGAGATCATGGTGTCATGCCGGTGACGATGATGATCATGGAGCCCCGAAGATGGAGATTAAAAGGAGCGAAATGATATTGGCCATATCATGTCACCTTTTGATTGCATGTGATGTTCATCATGTTTATGCATCTTATTTGCTTAGAACGACGGTAGTAAATAAGATGATCCCTCATAATAATTTCAAGAAAGTGTTCCCCCTAACTGTGCACCATTGTGAAAGTTCGTTGTTTCGAAGCACCATGTGATGATCGGGTGTGATAGATTCTAACGTTCACATACAACGGGTGTAAGCCAGATTTACACACGCGAAACACTTAGGTTGACTTGACGAGCCTAGCATGTACAGACATGGCCTCGGAACACAACAGACCAAAAGGTCGAGCATGAGTCGTATAGTAGATACGATCAACATGAAGATGTTCACCGATGATGACTACTCCGTCTCACGTGATGATCGGACACGACCTAGTTGACTCGGATCATGTATCACTTAGATGACTAAAGGGATGTCTATCTGAGTGGGAGTTCATAAGGTGAACTTAATTATCCTGAACATAGTCAAAAGGTTTTTGCAAATTATGTCGTAGCTCGCGCTTTAGTTCTACTGTTTTAGATATGTTCCTAGAGAAAATTTAGTTGAAAGTTGATAGTAGCAATTATGCAGATTGGGTCCGTAAACTGAGGATTGTCCTCATTGCTGCGTAGAAGGCTCATGTCCTTAATGCACCGCTCGGTGTGCTGAACCTCGAATGTCATCTGCGGATGTTGCAAACATCTGACATACACGTTTTGATGACTACGTGATAGTTCAGTAATGTTAAACGGTTTAGAATTGAGGCGCTAAAGACGTTTTAGAAACATCGCGGAACATATGAGATGTTCCAAGGGCTGAAATTGGGATTTCAGGCTCGTGCCCACGTCAAGAGGTATAAGACCTCTGACAAGTTTCTTAGCCTACAAACTAAGGGAGAAAAGCTCAATCATTGAGCTTGTACTCAGATTGTCTGGGTACAACAATCACTTGAATCGAGTGGGAGTTAATCTTCCAGATGAGATAGTGATGTTTCTCCAAAGTCATTGCCACCAAGCTACTAGAGCTTCGTGATGAACTATACCATATCAGGGATAGATATGATGATCCTTGAACGCGATGTTTGCACCGCGAAAGTAGAAGTCAAGTAGGAGCATCAATTGTTGATGGTTAGTAAAACCATTAGTTTCAAGAAGGGCAAGGGCAAGAAGGGATACTTCATGAAACAGCAAAATCGTTGCTGCTCTAGTGAAGAAACCCACGGTTGAACCCAAAGCCAAGACTAAGTGCTTCTGTAATATGAGGGAATGATCACTGAAGCAGAACTACCCTAGATACTTGGTAGATGAGAAGGCTGGCAAGGTTGAGAGAAGTATATTGGATATACATAGTATTAAATGTGTACTTTGCTAGTACTCCTAGTAGCACCATGGTAATATATACCGGTTCGGTTGCTAAGTGTTAGTAACTCAAAATAAAAGGCTACGGTATAAACGGAGACTAGCTAAAGGCGAGGTGACGATATGTGTTGGAAGTATTTCCAAGGTTGATGTGATCAAACATCGCACGCTCCCTCTACCATTAGGATCAGTGTTAAACCTAAATAATTGTTATTTGGTGTTTGCGTTGAGCATAGACATGATTGGATTATGTCTATCGCAATACGGTTATTCATTTAAGGAGAATAATGGTTACTCTATTTATTTGAATAATACCTTCAATGGTCTTGCACCTAAAATGAATGGTTTATTGAATCTCGATCGTAGTGATACACATGTTCATGCCAAAATATATAAGATAGTAATGATAGTACCACCTACTTGTGGCACTGCCATGTAAGTCATATTGGTATAAAACGCATGAAGAAGCTCCATGTTGATGGATCTTTGGACTCGCTCGTTTTTTGAAAAGTTTGAGACATGCGAACCATGTCTATTGGTATGTGCGCATGAAGAAACTCCATGCAGATGGATCGTTTGGACTCACTTGATTCTAAATCACTTGAGACATGCAAACCATACCACATGGACAAGATGACTGAAAAGCCTCATTTTTCAGTAAGATGGAACAAGAGAGCAACTTTTTGGAAGTAATACATTTTGATGTGTGTTGTCCAATGAGTGCCGAGGCACGCAGTGGATATTGTTATGTTCTTACTTCATGGATGACTTGAGTAGATGCTGAGTATATTTACTTGATGAAACACAAGTATGAATTATTGAAAGGTTCAAGTAATTTTAGAGTGAAGTTGAAGATCTTCGTGACAAGAGGATAAAATGTCTATGATATGATCATAGAGATGAATATCTGAGTTGCGAGTTTGGTACACAATTGAGACATTGTGGAAATTGTTTCACAACTAACACCGCCTGGAACACCATAGTGTGATGGTGTGTCCGAACATCATAGATGCACCCTATTGGATATGGGGCATACCATGATGTCTCTTATTGAATTACCACTATCGTTCATGGGTTAGGCATTAGAGAAAACCGCATTCACTTTAAATAGGGCACCACGTAATTCCGTTGAGATGACACCGTATGAACTATGGTTTAGAGAAACCTAAGCTGTCATTTCTTGAAAGTTTGGGGCTGCGACGCTTATGTAAAAAAGTTTCATCCTGATAAGCTCGAACCCAAAGCGGATAAATACATCTTCATAGGACACCCAAAACAGTTGGGTATACCTCCTAATTCAGACCCGGAAGCAAAAAGTGATTGTTTCTAGAAATGGGTCCATTCTTGAGGAATGGTTTCTCTCGAAAGAATTGAGTGGGAGGATGGTGGAGACTTGATAAGGTTATTGAACCATCACTTCAACCAGTGTGTAGTAGGGCATAGGAGGTTGTTCCTGTGGCGCCTACACCAATTGAAGTGGAAGCTGATGATATTGATCATGAAACTTCGGATCAAGTCACTACCAAACCTCGTAGGATGACAAGGACGCGTACTGTTTCAGAGTGGTACGGTAATCCTGTCTTGGAGGTCATGTTGCTAGACAACAATGAACCTACGAGCTATGGAGAAGCGATGGTGGGCCCGGATTCCGACAAATGGCTTGAGGCCATAAAATCCGAGAGAGGATCCATGTATGAAAACAAAGTGTAGACTTTGGAAGAACTACTTGGTGGTCGTAAGGCTGTTGGGTACATATGGTTTTCAAAAGGAAGACGGACAATGATGGTAAATGTCACCATTAAGGAAGCTCGACTTGTTGCTAAGATATTTTTCGACAAGTTCAAGGAGTTCACTACGATGAGACTTTCTCACTCATAGCGATGCTAAGAGTCTGTTGGAATTGTATTAGCAGTTACTGCATTATTTATGAAATCTTGCAGATAGGATGTCAAAACATTGTTTCCTCGACGAGTTTCTTGAGGAAAGGTTGTATGTGATACAACCAGAAGGTTTTGTCAATCCTAAAAGATGCTAATAAGTATGCAAAGCTCCATCCTTCTAAGGACTGGAGTAAGCATCTCGGAGATGGAATATACGCTTTGATGAGATGAACAAAGATTTTGGGTTTATACAAAGTTTATGAGAAACTTGTATTTCCAAAGAAGTGAGTGGGAGCACTATAGCATTTCTGCTGAGTATATGTTGTTGACATATTGTTGATCAGAAATGATGTAGAATTTTTGGAGAGCATATAGGGTTATTTGAAAAAGTGTTTTTCAATGGAAAACCTGGATTAAGCTACTTGAACATTGAGCATCAAGATCTATAAGGATAGATCAAAACGCTTAATAGTACTTTCAAATGAATACATACCGTGACAAGTTTTTGAAGGAGTTCAAAATAGATCAGCAAAGAAGGAGTTCTTGGCTGTGTTATATGGTGTGAGTATTGAGTAAGACTCAAGACATGACCACGGCAGAAGAGAGAGAAAGGACGAAGGTCGTCCCCTATGCTTCAGACGTAGGCTCTATAGTATGCTATGCTGTGTACCGCACCGGAAGTGTGTCTTGCCATGAGCCAGTCAAGGGGTACAAGAATGATCCAGGAATGGATCATAGGACAGCAGTCAAACTTATCCTTAGTAACTAGTAGACTAAGGAATTTTCTCGATTATGGAGGTGGTAAAAGAGTTCGTCTAAAGGGTTACGCTGATGCAAACTTTGACACTAATCCGGATTATTCTGAGTAGTAAACCGGATTCGTATAGTAGAACAGTTATTTGGAATAGCTCCAAATAGAGCGTGGTAGCTGCATCTAGGAGATGACATAGAGATTTGCAAAGCACACACGGATCTGAAAGGTTCAGATCCGTTGACTAATAACCTCTCTCACAAGCGAGATATGATCAAACCCCATGGGTGTCGATTCATTACAATCACATAGTGATGTGAACTACATTATTGACTCTAGTGCAAGTGGGAGACTGTTGGAAATATGCCCTAGAGGCAATAATAAAATGGTTGTTATTGTACTTCCTTGTTCATGGTAATTGTCTATTATTCATGCTATAATTGTATTGACCGGAAACCGCAATACATGTGTGAATACATAGACCACAACATGTCCCTAGTGAGCCTCTAGTTGACTAGCTCATTGATCAACAGATGGTCATGGTTTTCTGACCATGGACATTGGATGTCATTGATAATGGGATCACATCATTAGGAGAATGATGTGATGGACAAGACCCAATCCTAAGCCTAGCACAAGATCGTGTAGTTCGTATGCTAAAGCTTTTCTAAATGTCAAGTATCTTTTCCTTAGACCATGAGATTGTGCAACTCCCGGATACCGTAGGAATGCTTTGGGTGTACCAAATGTCACAACGTAATTGGGTGGCTATAAAGGTGCACTACGGATATCTCCAAAAGTGTCTGTTGGGTTGGCACGAATCGAGACTGGGATTTGTCACTCCGTGTGATGGAGAGGTATCTCTGGGCCCACTCGGTAGGACATCATCATAATGTGCACAATGTGATCAAGGAGTTGATCGCGGGATTATGTGTTACGGAACGAGTAAAGAGACTTGCCGGTAACGAGATTGAACAAGGTATCGGGATACCGACGATCAAATCTCAGGCAAGTACTATACCGGTAGACAAAGGGAATTGTATACAGGATTGATTGAATCCTTGACATCGTGGTTCATCCGATGAGATCATCGTGGAACATGTGGGAGTGAACATGGGTATCCAGATCCCGCTGTTAGTTATTGGCCGGAAAGTTGTCTTGGTCATGTCTGCTTGGTTCCTGAACCCGTAGGGTCTACACACTTAAGGTTCGATGACGCTATGGTTATAGGGAATAGATATACGTGGTTACCGAATTTTGTTCGAAGTCTCGGATGAGATCCCGGACGTCATGAGGAGTTCTGGAGAATCCCTGCTGGAGTGCCACGCTCCTCCACCACCACCACGTCGTCGTGCTGCTGCTGGACGGAGTCTTCCCCAACCTCTCCCTCTCCTCTTGCTGGATCAAGGCACGGGAGACGTCATCGGGCTGCACGTGTGTTGAACACGGAGGCGCCGTTGTTCGGCGCTTAAATCAGAATCAACTGCGATCTGAATCGCTATGATTACGACTCCTTCATCCGCGTTCTTGTAACGCTTCCGCTTAGCAATCTACAAGGGTATGTAGATGCACTCCCCTTCCCCTCGTTGCTAGATTACTCCATAGATCGATCTTGGTGATGCGTAGAAAATTTTGAATTTCTGCTACGTTCCCCAACACTTGGTTCCATAACTGAGGGAAATACCTACCGTAGTTATACTGCATCATCCCTTCCTCTTTGGGGAAATACCAACGCAGTTTCAAGCGACGTCAACTATGTCAATAGGTTAGTCCCAAAAATGATATAAAGTTGCTAGTAGTTGAGTATAAAATATTCAAGAATGATACTTTAATAGCATGGAACAATAAAAAATTATAGATACGTTGGAGACATATCATGGACCCCTTGGAATGCTAAGGACATGGATTGGCAAAAGCTCAAGACTCTACATTATTGGTTAAGTGATCCAAGATCACACTGAGTCCATAGGAAAGCCAATACTATTAAAAGGGGATGAGGTGGTTCTTAATGATCTATTTACTCAAGTGCTTAGTGATATTGCTTCAAAACCCTCAGCCACATTCTCTATCCAAGTCGGTGTTGCTTTGGTCTATTTTCTCAAGTGCTTAGTGATATTGCTCCAAAACCCTCAGCCAATTTCTCTATCCAAGTCTGTCCAAAACCCTACATTCCAACTCGGACCAACCGAAATTTCCCGATCCGGACAATGCCATAACCAAACCCTAACAAATTGGAGTCACCGATATGGTTCTAGGTCACACCGGGATGGCTTGCCTAGCTCTCTGCAACTTATTGCAATTACTTCGGCCACACCAAGTTTTGCAATCGGCTTCACCGAGATGGCTTGCCAAACCTTCTATAACTAGTTGCAATTATTTTGGTCCCATCGATTTTTGCGATCGATCACATCGATATGCCTTGCCAACCTTTCTATTGCCTTATTGCCTCACTTTCGTCCTACTGAGTTGACGCAATTGGTGCCACCAAAACAAGGCTTACCTTTGCCATTGCACATCGGTCCCTCCGAGATGTTTTCGTTGGTCCCACTGAGATTCCTAACATTCATATCTTTTACACAGGTCGGTGCCATCGAGATTTCCGATCGGTGCCACCGAGTTGGGTCATAAGTGTGTAACAGTTGGATATTTTGTGGAGGCTATTTATACCCCTCCACCCCCTCTTACTCAGTAAGAGAGCCATTAGAACGTGCCTACACTTCCACTACTCATTTTTTGAGAGAGAACCACCTACTCATGTGTTGGGATCAAGAGATTCCATTCCTACCACTTAAATCTTGATTTCTAGCATTCCCCAAGTTGCTTTCCACTCAAATCCTCCTTCCACCATTGCCAAATCTGTGTGTGTGTGAGAGAGAGAGAGTTTAGTGTTGGGGAGACTATCATTTGAAGCACAAGAGCAATGAGTTCATCATCAACACACCGTCTATTACCTTTTAGAGAGTGGTGTCTCCTAGATTGGTTAGGTGTCGCTTGGGAGCCTCCGACATGATGTGTAGTTGAACCAAGAAGTTTGCAAGGGCAAGGAGATCGCCTACTTCATGAAGATCTACCCGAGTGAGGCAAGTCCTTCGTGGGCGATGGCCATGGTGGGATAGACAAGGTTGCTTCTTCGTGGACCCTTTGTGGGTGTAGCCCTCCGTGGACTCGCGTAGCCATTACCCTTTGTGGGTTGAAGCCTTTGTCAATGTGGAAGTACGATAGCACCACCTATCAGAACCACGCCATAATCTTTGTGTCCCCATTGCCTTTGCCTTCTCCAAAACCCTCCCTTTACTTACATGTGCAATTTCTTACTTTCCGCTGCTATACTCTTAGAATTGCATGTGTAGGGTGTTGCTTGACTTGTCATAATTGCTAAAATCTGCCTACAACTAAAATTGGGAAAAGGTTAGGTTTTATCCGGTCAAGTAGTCTAATCACCCCCCCCCCCTCTAGACATACTTTCGATCCTACACAAGCGTAGAGTTCTATAGGACAGTAGAAAATTTCTCTCAAGTGGATGACATACAGTTTATCAATTTGTCAGAGGTGTAGGATGAAGATGCACTACAAAAAAACGACACATCCTTGACATTTTGGGCCGAACAAAAAAAATTATGTCATACTTATGACACTTCTATGATGATAATTGCGACAAAACCCAGTATCATCATAGATGTGGTGGGCTCCTACTTCTATGACAAAAAATCATGACAGAAAATGGGCTTTTCGTCTAGGGCGGGCCGGAGACGCAGCTGCATGACATTCTTTGGGCCGTCCATGATGGAAAAACCCGTGGTAGAAGCGACAAGGAAAATTTCAGCGAGTTCCCGGTTATGGTGGGTGGTCGGGGGCCGAGCGATGCGCGTTTCTCTCATACACATACGTGCGTGTGTGCGAGGCGTTGGGCTCTAACTGAACCCGAGCTAGGCATTGGGCTCTAACTGAACCCGAGCGATTGCACTGCAGGCTACGTGTTACTGAACCCGAGCGATCAATCGATGGCTGTTAACTGAACCCGATCGAGCAATTCCTTCGCTACTGCTGCTAACTGAAGCCGATTGATGCTGCCTCTGGATGAACAGTGAGTGTTGTGGGGGGGGGGGGGTGGATGAACAGTGAGCGTTGCGGGGGGGGGTGTGGTTGAACAGTGAGCGGTGGGGGTGGATGAATAGGACCCCGATTGATCGAGCCGGTTGGGGCTGGATGAACAGGACCCCGTAGAGGGCTAGATGAACAGGACGACCCCGTGGAGTGTTGGATGAACAGTAGCTCGTGGAGGGGTGGTTGAACAGGAGCCCGTGGAGAGGGGTTGTTGAACAGTAGCCGGTGGAGTAGCGCATGGTGGAGGCTGGATGAACATGAGCCCGTGGATGAACAACCGCAGGTGGAGGCTGGAGGAGGTGGACGGTGGATGAACAGTAGCCCGTGGAGGCTGGAGGAGGTCGATGGTGGAGATGAACAGTATCCCGTGGAGTCCCGTTTTGCGGTACGCCACACCCCTCCCGATGAACATGACCCCCATTTCGACTGTAGCGCTCCAACACAAGTCTGTTTCCTCCATTTTGCGGTACGCCACACCCCTCCCGATCAACAGGACCCCGTTTCGACCGTAGGAGGTCCAACACAAGTCTGTTTCCTCCGTTTTGCGGTACGCCAGACCCCTCCCGATGAACAGGATCCCATTTCAAACGTGGCCGGTTGAACACAAGGCCGTTTCCTCCGTTCTGCGAAATGCCAGGCCTCGTTTCCATCACATGTTCCGTCCAAGTCCTCCTGATGAACACGACGACGCATTCCGTTTCGACCCCGCCGGTTGGCTCCCCATGAACAAGACGACGACGCTGTTTCTCTGTTCCGACCCAGCCATGTACACGAGCCCTGGCCATACGTATGCGCGAGTAGGCATTTGAGACCCCGCCCATATGTACTTACGTGGCCGTATTTACTTTCTTGCACCCTGGCCGATGTACGTACGTGTACATGCTATGTGCGTGCCTCTACTACGACACATGCGCGCCTCTACATCGACCAGTATGTACGTACACATTCGAGACCAGAATGACAACACTACGTACGCTTTGACCAGGTGGGTCCCGACTGATGAAGTCATGTACCTAGGGTAGGGTCATGAACCTGACCAAGGTACCCTCCCCAAGGACATCTTTTAGAAGAAGCCGTCTTCCAGTCGACCAAGAGGAACTCCACTCGACAGACTAGAAGACACTCGACAAACCTGAAGACACTCGACCATGAAGACTCACTCGACCACCAGGAGTTCAGGATCTACTCTGTATCCAAACGGTCTATAATTAAGTAGTCTTAATGGCCATGATGGCACTTTATGTAGGGCGTTACCTGTAGCGCCCGACCTTAATGTACTTTAACCCTCTGCTACGTGGGCTGGCTGGGTCTTGGCGTCCTCTATATAAGCCACCCCCCTCCACTGGTAGAAGGGTTGGCACCCCTGTAACTCTCACACACATAATCCAGTCGACCGCCTCCAGGCTCCGAGACGTAGGGCTATTACTTCCTCTGAGAAGGGCCTGAACTCGTAAAACACTCGTGTGTACAACTACTCCATAGCTAGGATCTTGCCTCTCCATACCTACCCCCCATTCTATTGTCAGACTTAGAACCACGACACCGACTGTCAGGCACTTCCTTGCGTGCAAAGATGTAGCTAGTGGGTCCCAGCAGTCAGGGGGCGAATGGTTTTTTTTGCCCGGACGCACTTCCTTGCATGCGAAGATGTAGCTGGTGGGTCCCAGCAGTCAGGGGGCGAATCATTTTTTTGCCCATAATATGGACGCACTTCCTTGCATGCAAAGATGTAGCTGGTAGGTCCCAGCAATCAGGGGGAAACATTTTTTTGTGAAATACGGTGGCCTGTCTGGTGGGTCCTTGCTGTTAGGTGGTGGAATAATTATTTTCCGCGTAACAAGGAGGCACTTCCTTGCGGCTGCCATGGACCCAACTGTCAGCCTCTCCATGTACAATACTCTTCCGATGGAAGTTGGTCGTTGACCATGTTGACCACGCCGTGCCGAGAGCACCAGGGCGGTGGACGACTGCGAGGCCTAGGAAGGGAACGACGCGGAGCCGGGGAAGACATGGCAGTGGATGCCCACACGTAGAGGAGTACGAGGGTTCACTGGTTCGGCTGCGGTGTGAGGCTGCCGTCGCCGCATAATAACATGGGGTGTGGGTGAGTAGAGGGATGCCTTGGCCAGCGGTGGGAGTAGTAGGGGTGGTGAGGCCTCCGCGGCATCACAGCCGACCCCGGGAGGCAGGAGCATGCGGCACGACCGGCACTGCTTTGGGCGGCTGGAGCAAGAAGACCAGAGGTTGAAGAAGCACTATGGCCATTGGATGGACATTGTACGGTCACTGGAGCTAGAATCGTTCATATTGACTAAGTTGACAAAGGCCTCCGTCCCTGTCAACTTAGTAGGCCCACAAGTCAGTCTCCCACCAAGGTGGGTCCTAGCTAGCAGGGGGAGTATTCATTTTTTTGTGCGTAATAAGGAGGCACTTCCGGTGGGTCCGGGGTGACAGCGGGGGGAACGTTTTTTTCATGAAATGCGGTGGCCCGTCCGGTGGGTCCTTGCTGTTAGGTGGTGGAATAATTATTTTCCGCGTAATAAGGAGGCACTTCCTTGCGGCTGTCATGGACCCAACTGTCAGCCTCTCCATGTACAATACTCTTCCGATGGAAGTCGGTCGTTGACCACATTGACCACGCTGCGCCGAGAGCACCAGGGCGGTGGACGATGGTGAGGCCTAGGAAGGGGACGACGCAGAGCCGGGCAAGACGCGGCAGTGGAAGCCTGCGCGGAGAGGAGTAGGGGGCGGTGAGGCCTGCGCAACAGCACAGCCGGCCACACGAGGTGGGAGCAGGCGGTCTCGCCGGCGCTGCTTTGGCGGCTGGAGCAAGGAGATCAGAGATTGAAGAAACACGACGACCCTTGGATCGACATCCAACGGTTACGTTTGCTAGAATCGTTTGTTGACGTATATAATAACTAAAAAAAATATTGCATACGCGTCAACTTAATAGGCCCACAAGTCAGACCATTCCCTCTTTTTTTAATAATTTATATATAGCTCATTGCAACTTCTTATGCAATTTATTGCAGTCCGTTTTTTTGGTTGGCCCGGGCCAATTTCACATATTTCTGTGGGTTCCAAACTATTTTTAATACTGAAATGTCAAGCCAGATTTAAAGTACTTTGAAGATATATTTAAATTAGTTTAATGCCCAGTGAAATAGGAATCTGAAAATGTGATTTTTTTTAGAAATTATAAAGTAATTGCCAATTTGTCATGTGTTTTTATATTTACAACCCATTTGATATTACTTTCAAGATTTGCAGGCGTCTTGAAAGAGTTGCAGCCCATCAGGGCGTAGAAAAATAAGTAGGCCTGGATTGGGTATTCTTTAGAAAAAAACTGGGTTCATTTTCACAAAGAAAAATAGCTGGGTTGGTCACATGGTGAACATAAAATATAAGCCTGGGCTAGACGGGCCACAACCCAGTTCAAACCCTGCTTGTCTCAACAGTAAGAAGAAAAAAATACTGCTCGAGCAGCTACGTCCCAGGTGTCAGCCGATCTTGTGCTGTTCTCTTGTCTATTGACTATATACGCTCACAATGTCGTGGGTCCCACATGCTAGGAAAACACTAGGAGGAAGCATTTTATTTTTCCATACGCTGACATGGTGAGCCCGTACTGTCATCCTCTCCACGTACTTCTGCCGATTCCTATTGTTTGTTGACCATGTTGACAACGCGAGAGGGCGGCACTGCGGCGAGTGCACCAAAGCGCGCGGAGGACAACGACGAGGCCTTGGACGTCGGCGTTAACAATTTAGGAGATGGTGGGTGGCGATGCGTGCACTGAGGTGCAGCTAGCCGTGGGAGGCAGAAGCAGACGGCCCCGCCGGCGCTGGTTTGCTTTTGGTGGCCGGAGGAAGAAGGACTGCAGAAACACGACATACTGTAAAAGTAGCAGGAGTACTTAACAACCTTAACTGAAACCAGCAGGGGCATAAAACAACCAAAGCTGAAAGTAGTATGAGTACTTATACAGGTTCAACCGTACAAAGTACGCCTCGAACAGTGCTACTTTGCCTACAGTTAACCAAGGGTGAGGCCGCCAAGCCACAAGACAAGGCCCAGGCGCCACCCCACACATCCACAACCTTCTGAAAGTGGCTTCATCTCGCAATGTGGTCAATAAACAGGATATTCGCTTTAGAGCCATGGAAAAGCATGAACATAATCTTTTGTCCTATTCTCCAACATGGACGAGCCTTCATTATTTGAGACCACCCATGAATAAGGATCTTTTCACCTCCAAGGGGAATGGAGTAGGTCGACATAAACATCATGTTGTGACCAAGTGCAGGTCTGACCCGAGCATGGTCAGGCATCTGTATAGGAACAATAGAACTAGGCAGTTTCTGTTTCAAGAAGATCACAGCTGTAAAACTATGTATAAGCACTAGTAGAAAAGAGGGCTTTGGTCCAGGCCGGGTTAGCCCATTAGTCCCGATTCAGTCCAGAACCGGGACTAATGGGGGCATTAGTCCCGGTTCATGAGCCTAGGGGCCACGTGGGCCATTTGTCCTGGTTCGTCTGGACCTTTTAGTCCCGGTTGGTGCCACAAACTGGGACTAAAAGGTGCGATGCCCATTAGTACCAGTTCGTGGCACCAACCGGTACTAAAGGTTAGACCTTTAGTCCTGGTTCGAGCCACCAATCGGTACTAATGGAGTTTGAGGCATTAGTACCGGTTCATGGCACGAACCGGTACTAAAGGTCCCATTTTCAAACTCTACCCCCCCATGGATCGCCTTTTCAGTTTTTAAAAAAATAAAAGAAAATGATGAAAATGTCAAATAAAATAAAATAAAATAAGTTTCCCAAGTGATATGTGGTCTAGTTGTTGGGAAAATATGCAAATATGAATTTCGACTTTATTTGCAAAATCTCTCGAGAATTTGTAAAAATGGGCATTGCATACTAACTCGGATGAAAAAGTTTTTTATATGAAAAATCATCTACTCGAAAAGTTACACCCAAATTTAATCAGGGGGGACCCCGTTAAACATTTTCAAAATCCTCAAAAACCTAACAGAAAAAAAGTTATGGGGCTTTTAAGATCTAGAGTGGAAAAATCGAAAAAATTTCAAATTGTGGTCAAACAATGGTCAAACTAATTATTCTAGAATATTAGTGTTACTAAATAATTATTTCAGTTATTTTGAATTTTGGTCAAATCTGGTCAAACTATGGTCAAACTGTGGTTAAACAATGGTCAAACAATGGTCAAACTAATTATTCAAGAAATATTAGTGTTACTAAATAATTATTGTTTTTTAAAACAATAGTTTCAAACTCAAACAGTGAAATGTGTCACTTCATGCTCAAGCAAAATTCCTAAGGGTTAATAGGATTGACATCTTACTATTGTCAGGAAAACAACAAGTGCAGACTTGGAAACGAGGGAGAATAGAACCCGGAAGTTAAGCGTGCTCAGGCTGGGGGAGTGGGAGGATGGGTGACCGTTCGGGAAGTTAGATTATTTGGAATGATGAGGGGTGATTAGAGATTAGAGGATAAATTGAGCAGTGATGAGGGGTGGTGATTAGAGTTTAGAGGTTAAAATAATTCAGAAATTTGAAAATAAAAAAAATTCAAAAAAAATTCAAAAAAAATCATAAAATTTCCTTTAGTACCGGTTGGTGTAAGAACCGACACTAAAGGGGAGAGGAATTAGTAACGACGCTTTAGTCTCGGTTCAAAAACCGGGACTAAAGGGCCTTACCAACCGGGACAAAAGCCCCTTTTTCTACTAGTGAAGCAATAGCTTATGAACAACATATATAACAGAAAACAACTCGTACCATAAGTTTCTCGACATAGTTGGACCTATTCAACGAGTGCAGCAGTGGCACACATATCCCACGTGACCTTCCACCATTGAAACGCCCCACAAGGACCTCAAGATGATCAATAAAGTGTAGGAACTTGTGGATGTCGTCCCAGTCAACTTCAGTGCCACCAGTAATAGCCGAGTTATTACAGAATAACAAACGAGCAGCCTGCTTAACTCTGAAAAAACCTACACGTGCCACCAATTATAAGAAAATATTAGTTAGAAGTAGCATCTTCGTGAGAGATTCGTTGCTACTTCTAAAGTTAAATTGTGATTAGTTAGACAGAATAGGTGGATTAAGAAGTAATCGAGGCAACAAGCAAGAACCAGATACAAAACTAACATGGATGAACAATTGGAACGACGTCGGGGTGGAAGATCGCAGTGAAGATGAGACCAGGTTCTACTATTTCCATCAACATTCATGTGCCAACTTTCAGTCTGTAACACTTGAGAAAGTTTATCCAAGTTCAGACTAAAAAAACAGCGATCTTCTTGGTTCATGAACCCAACTCGGAACTTATATCCATGGCTTGTCTTCACTTCGATCACTAAAATGGTGTATTCCGTTATGGCAAGGCCGGGCATCTTGAGTACATGTGTTCTGGTAGAGCAAATAATGCACTGCAGGAAAAATAATATGAGAACACAATGTATTCCCTATCCAAATCTAGAAATAACTTCCTCCTTCACGTTAGTGTTGACCATCATACTACAGTACCTTTTATCCAAATATAGCAATCCAAATTTCCAAATTAGTCGACAACATGTTCAAAAAAAACCCACCCTCCCAGATAGAAAAGAGGATTCTAGGAACATACTGTGCGCGTTCTAAAATCATGTGTTAGGATGAGAAGGAACAAGTGTGGCGTCTCGCCGAGGGTGTAGAAACCTGTAGGGTCCTCGCACTTTGGGCACTGCAAATGAAACACACTAGATTCAGTAGGAAGAAAAATGCATCAACGGCGACGGCTGCCATCCTAGAATTACCTGCGACCAAGGGACTTGGTTTTGTCGAGGATGGATGAAGAATTCGTACCTGGTTCTCCATGAGAAAACCCTATGCAATCGCCAAGAGGGGATTTTCTCTGAACAATCAGACGAGGGAGAAGGGGATTTAGGCCCAGTGAAATATTGCCGCTTTGTCTTACTACTAAAGCTGGAAAGGGGGGTTGTGATTTGATGGCTCATTGGGCATTACTGTGGCGCTACGACCGAGGTGTGTCTACCGTGCAGTTGTGCACTCTAATTTATGCATATGGCACGTGGACCCCGTTGCTGGATGCCCCACATATCAGCAGAAGGAAGTAGAAAGACAGGAGTAACTAGTTACACATAAATATATTTTTGACAGAGAGATACTCCCTTTGTAAAGAAATATACAAATCTTTTATGTCACAACTTTATACATAAGAAAAATCAAGGGGAATATATATAACATATATAATTATAAAAAACAGAGTTGTTTTTAACACAGTATAGATGAGTTGGTGATGATGGTGTGCCTGCCATCCTGCAATATAGGTCGTCCGATTTATATCTGATGGATAGGAAGGAAACTATGGCAATTTTGCAAAAAGGTACCCACACACCTCTCCACATTTGCAAATAAGGCCTTCCCTCATTCATCCTTTTGTCTCACAAGATAAAACACTCATACAAATGCATCTTGATGTTACATGCAACGCACGGGCATTATGGGGGTTCAGCTGAGAATATAATACTCAAACAGGCTCACGGTTCTGGACTTTGGGCCACAGGCCCACCCTGCATGTTTGGGGGCCCATGTGTTCTACCTCAGCGATTTTTGTATTGCAAGCGATCAGTACGTCACTGGTTTTAGATGTTGTCGCAAGGCGAATACACAAAATTGAATAAAGCACAACAACTGTTGGAATAAAATCAAACGACAGTTCCTAACCAGCAATGAGAGTTGCAATTCTATCAATGATATACCATGTGATAAATAATACTGTCGTACTACTTATACACATAGGACACTTGTTTCACCATGCCAGATTATTACATCAAAATCTCTCGGAGGATAGATCAGTTCGGCAGTTGCGTGCTGCTACTAAAGAATTTCAAAGTTGATTTGGACCAGCTCTCCTTGCCGAGAAAGTTCGATTTTGACATCATCCCCTACCACAAGATATGATTGAGATTTAAACCTTGACCATCCTTTAGCATCAATCATCATGCGAGCATCCTTTGTACTTACAGTATATTGAGCAGGTTCATTCACACCAAGGCTGCACATGGTACGAGAAACTTGGCCGCGGTCGCTCGGATTATTGAATGACTCCCTCGTTGCTCTAGGAATTCTCTGTTTGCAAACAAGAAGACATACCCAAACAGTTAGAACAACACTATGAATCATGTGGAACAACATGGAAACAAAAAAAGAACAAAGCACTTGGGCGGCCAATGCTTACCAAGAAGGTGGACATGTCGGTTTTTGTAAGGACTTTATGAAGTGCGAACTGCACCACAGTCTATTGCTGGTGCAACTGCTCGTTTGGTTGCCGCTGCACGGGCCAGAGCAGATACAAGTGCAAGTGTTGGTGCAGGTGCCGAAGCCGCTGCTACTGCTAGAGATGGTGCTCCTTATAGAGCTGGTGCTGGTGTCGGAGCAGGTGCCGGTGTCGATGCCCGATCCTCCGGTAGATCAGCTTGATCCGCTGACGCGGTCGGTGCCCAATCCTCTGCTGGATCAGACTAAGCTGTTGTCGCTGTCAGTGCTTGATCCATTGTTGAAGGTCGTACCGTTGTGCGAGACATCGGCGATCGTGTCTGGTCTGCTATGATCAACTTTCTAACTTGACTAGGATCCATGACCGTGATCCAGTTTTTTTGTTCATTTCTTTTAAACGCGAGAACGACTAATTGTGGCATTTTTTAAACCAAACTGCAGTTCATCATAGTGATTCAGCTTGTACTCAGACAACAGACTGATCCAATTTTTCCAGTAATATAAGTGATGGACAGTGCCTTCGTTACTGACACGACATAAGAAGTGAAATCGGCAAAAATAGCCATCGTAGAGCAAACCAAACGGTTTATTCTGTGACGAATGTCACATGGAAAAACCTACATAATAAAATTGCATGAAAAGAAAGAGAACATGACATTAAATCAATAAGATTTAGACAGTAAATCAATAAGATTTTAGATAGTAAATCAATAAGATTTACTTGATGTGACACGAGTGAATCCTTACCAGGAAATCACTATGTTGAAGTACTAAACAGAAGATTGATCGTCCAACAACGGGTGGCATGCAGGGGCCCCGCCTACTCCCACAAGCAGGACAGTCCAAAGGTCGTGACAAATTGTATGGACCGAACATCCATGGGACTGGAAATCCTGGTGGGTGCGATAAACCCTGCAATGCATACAGATATTGGAGTGTAACCATAATTGATAAAGCGTCCTTGTGATAATGCATACAGATATTGGAGTGCGATAAACCCTGCAATGCATACAGAAAGGAGGGGGTTTTGTGATTTGACGGCTCATTGGGCATTACTGCGCTGCTTCGATCGGGGTAGTCTACCATCACTCTACTACGGAGTAATTTAGTGCATGGTTGGTGGACCCAGATGCTGGCTGTCCCACACGTCGGCGGAAGTGAGTAATTTAGTGCATGGCTGGAGGAGGATCCGCACGGTAGAGCGTGTCCACTGTTTTTTTGAAGAAAAAAATGATTACAGCAAGCGTTTCCACTCTTACGACGGAGGAGTGCGAAACACGACAGCCACTCAAACATACACAGTGCTCCTACTAAGGCATGTGCAGTGGTTCATACGTCAGTACTACGTAATCTTGTTGCTAGTTTAGTAAGATATGACGATAACAAATGATGTTGTGCGCATGTCAACTATATGAACAGTAATGTAGTAACATAGTACCGCTTTTTCGACTGTCTGGTCGAGAATGAACGGTGAGATCAATGTTAACAGAACTAGGTCTACAGTGCACGGAGAGTACGGTGCTACAGTACTCCATGAAACATGAACCATATGAAGCACGAATAGTGTTAGGCAGGGTGTTTGAAGGGTGCACGGGATGGGAGCAAAAGTTCCCTTCTCGACCCACTTCTGGGTGTTTGGCAGAGTGCATGAAGGGTGCATGAGTCCACACTAGTAGGTTAACACAAATACACGAAGAGGAAACAACTATATTGAGATGAGAATGCAACCAAACATACCCACACGCTTTGTGCTATAGTGACTGATCTGCACCGTTTGAGTTTGATCCAACGGTCATGTTGCGCCGAGACATGGACATGCCCATGTAGAGGGCACCTAAACACCACCGAAGTCCCTCTGCTTCTCGAGGCACACGATGTTGGTGATGCAGGGTGCAACCGCCCGCAGAGCCCGCTCCCGGTCGACGGGAGCCAGCTCGTCAAAGACGACGTCCAATGGCACAAATGGATTCCGGTGACGGAGCCCTGAAAGGATTCGCCCGGCAACGATGATGGAAGCCCGCAACCCCTCCTTGTCCAGCTCCGCCCCCACCATCGCATGGAGAAGGCTCAGCTCCTCGGAAATATAGGTGAAGAAGGAGACCAGGTCAGGAAGCCACAACTCGTTGAAGTCGAACGGGTGGTCAAACGGGTTTGGCCCGACGGCCGGCTTGCACTGGCACGACGGTAGGCATCGCGCAGCCACAACACGTGCATGGCAACTTGGTTCACCAAGTGGCTGAGGCGATCCTGGACCTCGTCACGATAGGCCCGCTCGTGCTCCAGCCGGCTCCCCTGACGGCCTATCGTATCTCCCGCTTTCTGCAGCAACACCGTCGACGCCTCGAGCATCTTTGTGGTGGACGCCTGCCGCTTTTGATGCTTTATTAACTCCCGCACATAACGGAGGAGCATGGCAGTCCTCTCCTCCTTGAGCTCACGGAGCTCCATGTCCTTGGCCCTGAGCTCTGCATCCATGGCCTAGAGCTCCTGTGTCAGGCGCCTCACCTCGGACTCTGTGATCTGCTGCGCCGCCATGGCACCAGGTAGAAGCAATGGGGAGAGGAAGCAAAGGGGGCAAAACAGCTGAAAGGCAATGCAATCTATGGGAAGGTGGAGGGAGCCAGCCGAGGAGCGGGGAATCTTTTGGTTTTCACCATGGTAAAACACGAGTCAACGACTTCTCACATCAGGGAGCAGTGGGTTTTATAGGAAGAGTCATCATGACTAATTGCTGGCGCGCCTGCTCCCATTTTAATCAAAAAATTAAAAATCCTGTCGCGCCTGCTCTCGTCAATCAAAAAATTAAAAATCCTGCCACATCCAAACACCAGAGCAACACCGCGGTGGATATTTAGATTTACCTGTCGGCAAGTAGATAAAAAAAGGGGTGAAAAAACAAATGTGGCGGCGGCCTAGATAATCGGTCGAACTAGCCCAACTAGCTAGCCGCCGTGCTTCACTGATGTACTCGGCGGGAAAGGTGGTCTTTCGTGATTTGATGACTCATTAACTTGCTTCGGCGCTACGACCGAGGAGGACCCAGAAAACACGCGGTAGGGCGTCCCACGTCAAGAAGAATATATGTGTGCACCACCCGGGAGGACCCCGAAACCGCGTTGTAGGGTGTGCCACGTCTCGGCACGGAGGAAAAATGTGCGTGTAAAAATATACCTATGGTTCTACCTCGGGACCCAACCAGTCGGTTGAAAACACCCCACTAGCCACACAGCTTCATCATGCTAACGTGGTACGGGGGATAGATGTGGTTAGCTCCGTCTCAACCAGCCATAACGTCTCTTGTTCTAGGCGATTCTTCAATTTGCCAAGCTTTTTTTAGTTGTAATAACACCACGGAAAGCTAGCGCCGCTCTTCATGTGTGCTCGTGCAAAGGTTAGACGATGGAGAGAAGAGAGAGATCGCAGACCTGGGACCCACCAGTAAGTGAGTCAACGGTCATGCACGTGTTGACGAGGCACTCCCTCTACTCTACTCAACGCAATACTGTATAAAATCAAGTTATGGGACAAAGCCAACAACCGTTGTTGTTTCAAGCTATCGAGTTATGCTTTGTAGTCCAGGTTGCCAGTTCGAATCTCGTCTTTCAGATTTGTTAGTTTTAGGTTCAAATTTGATTAATGACAAGTGGGACCCCCGTGTGTTGTTCCGATATTTCAGTGTAGGATGGTGATTTTTGAACAAACACTTTGTGCGGTTAGACAAGTAACGACATGAGTTACACGTATTTTTCAAGTTTACGAACAAAAATGACAGCGGCATAGAATATCACATCCACCCCGCATCTTAGATGCTATGGTGATACGAGTTTTTACACCGTTGGAAGTGAGATCCAATGGCTTGGGAGTAATCTTTGTAATTATGCGCAATTTCCAAACTCTCCAAAGGTTTTTTTGCAAATAAAACATTCAGGCCTCGTGTGTGCCGCTGCATCTTGGATCCAACGGCTCCCCGTTTCTCATATTAGGTGCTCCCCGTAGCTTAATTACCCGCTATGGTGATACGAGCATCTAGTTCGTATGATCAGTGATCAGATGGCACATGCGTAGTACTTGTACTTTCTACGCATTTCCCAAACTCTCTCAACCGTATATTGCAAAAACATTCAAACCTCCTATCGTGGGCCGTTAGATCTCCGTGAACTCGTATCACCATAGAATCTATGGTGCGAGAGCACCTCATATTCTCCTGTGCGAGAAAACATGAGGTGCTATCGCGTCTTGGATGCTATGGTGATACGAGCTTCGAGGTCGTTTGATCTAAGATCCAATGGCATCTGAGCAGTCTTTGTGCTTCTAAGCAGTGGCCGAACTCTTTGGGGGCTTTTCTACAAAAAAAAACATTCGAACCACCGAGGAGGTGTTGGGTCACAAATCCAACGGCTCCGAAGAGCTTGTATCACCAAAGCATCTAAGGTGTGTAGCACATGATATCCTTACATACAGGAGAATATGATGTCCTCCTTCATCTTAGATGCTACGGTGATACGAGCTTCGAGGTTGTTGGATATGGGATCCAAGGGCATCTAAGTAGTTTTTGTACAAATTGTGTGCGATTCTCAAACTCATCAAGGTTTCCTGTAAAAATATTAAGACATCATGTGAGCTGCTATATCTCAGATCTACAAGCTCCAAGCAACTCGTATCGGCATATAGCATCTAAGGTATGGAGGCACATGATATTCTCCCGATGAGGAGGGGTGGGGTGCACAACCAATCGGTGGTTGGGAGGGTGGGGACAAATATAATCTAAACAACCCTAAACAGAGCTTCTCAATTTTATCTAAGGTCGAGGGGTTGACCCCCGACAATCATAGCTCTGCCTAAACACAACATTTGCATGTACTGCAGTACTAGACTTAATATTCATGTTTCAGTTTCATGTTCATTTTAAATAATGAACTGAGGACCATGCATGTCTTACATTTTACTCCCTTTGTTCCTAAATATTAGTCTTTTTATAGATTTCAAATGGACTAGCACATATGGATGTATATAGACATATTTTAGAGTGTAGATTCACTCATTTTGCTCCGTATGTAGTCACTTGTTGAAATCTCTAAAATACTAATATTTAGGAAGAAGGAGTATTTTTTAATTCGTGTCATACATGCAAGGTTTGGAAAAATAGATGCACTATAATTATTGGATTGTTGTTGTATTCGTGCGTGTGTTTATCTGTGTGTGTGTGTGGTCATATGCTTGATACATACAAAGTTTTCTCACCTCTATATTGTTCATCTTTTAATTTGAATTTGCATTGAAAAAATTACTAGGGATACCATGAAATGTGAAATCCACGTTGAGATCACTATATCACAAACTCACTCTAATTCAACAACTCGTCATAAATCAATTACCACGTTGAGATAGTATTTGCAAGGAAAATACGGGCATTTAGTACACATAGATTCATTCGGAAATTTAAAAGGTTCCTTTTGTATTCTTGAATGGTAGGACCCAACGGTGTACCAGCCAGAACTTGGCTCGTGTTGATCCTAAAAAAAACCGGGCTCGTGTCCTTCTGGTGGTGTGCGTGGTACGCACATTAGGCAACCCCAACCAGTCGAGCCTCAGCATTTCGAGTTGAAATATCTGGCGGCCAGAATTCCAACCCTAGGAAATTCCCCTCATGTCCCCGGTCCATAATGACTACCGATGAACAACAGAGGGGTGCTTTAGTAACTAGACAACGTTACCTACCGTGCCGAGCACGGTTCAATTCCCTCGGTCGCCGCTCGCCAAGGTCATCCGTCAACTGCATTGCCTAGTACTACTACTACTACACCAAGATGAGCACAGAATTGAGCCCGTTTGTTCGTGCCTAGTACTTGAGTTAATATATCAGGCAATGCACTGGTATGGAGGGATTATCCTTTTACTCTGCATATATAACTTGTCTGAAGTCTAACTAAGCAAAATGTTTGACCAAATCCTTTCTTAAGAAATACAACAGGACAGATGTATGGCTTGAAAATTTATTGCATGACGCAGGTTATGATATTGTTTCATATCCTGGATCTTAAATTTCAGAAAATCCAAAAGTGACCATAAATTGTTGAAACTGAGCATGGTCACGTGATATGGCACAAATATTACTTCATAATTTTCTTCTTCAATTTGAGACAAGCTGCTTATGACAAGTTGCACAAATGAAGAGCCAAGGTATTTTGGAACAAAGACCTGTCACGTTAAGGCGAATGCTTTCACTATTGAAACCGTGGGCGTTTACGTGCCACCACGATTCCCACTTCTCATTGGCAGGTGTCGTCCGAGCAAGCGTGTGAGTCGATGGGAGGCGTGCAAGCAGACCGCTGTGCCGGCTGACAGGGAGGCGTGCGAGCAGACCGCAGTGTAGGCTCACCGGGAGGCGAGCCCTTTGACCAGGCTCCGCCGCCCACCTTCGTCCCAACTACTCCCACTTTTAATGTCGCCGGCGCTGCAGTTTAAAATCAACCCCGCACTACCCGGTATCGCCACAATCTTCTCTCTTCCTCTACGATTCTCCTGTCGTCTACCTCCAACTAGCCTGATCTAAACATACGCCATGCCGCATCACGATGGTCTACCCTTAGTCATCTAGTTTTCGGAGGAAGACACCCAACAAGGGTCTCAAGAACATAAGGCGCTTTGGGACGAGTTTGAACTGGCCTTGCGGGAAGACGCCGCGCCTGTCCCCTCTCCCGTTCTGGATCCCGTCGCCCCGACTGCGCCAGCGCCCATCCCCGTGGCATTGATGGGCTGGGAGCTGCACACTGTCGCCGAGCTTGATGCCACGGGGTTCCACGAGGTCCCCGCCGACTTTCACGCGCCCATGCACCAGCCAGCGCATGCGCCTGCACGTGCACTGACGCGCACACCCGTGACGGTGCTCGTGCACAGCGCATGTCCCCGTGCGGGTGCCAGTGCCCCCCTCAGCGGCATGGATGGCCGCCGTCGACCTGTTCCTTGCACCAACGCCAGTCGCCTCCTCCCGCTAGTTGACTCGCTCCGAAGTCCAGAACATTTTGGCCTTCCTTGAAGCTAGGCCAACGTCTAGGAGTATTCCAACAACGGCGCAAGACGCCGCTGTCGCCGTTGGTCAGTGGTCCGACGACACACAGAGCACGGCAGAGGAGCCGCTTCCCACCGCAAGACGCCCCCGCCGCCGCCGCGTAATCTAAATTTGCCATGAAAAACATTCGGATTGCCATGCTTAAAATCCGTACGTTTATCATTTCCGTTTATTTTATATCGATCGCCGTATAATTTAAAGTCAGAGTCAGACTGAACGAAATCTATGGTTTGATCGATTGAATGTTCTGCTAGAGCCGTATCAAATTAAATATAAAACATCATCAAGCCACATGTATTCATTGTCATCCAACGACCTAGACTGCTTTAATGTCGAGCGCTCAACACCTTTAGCGTGCAGTTAATTTCATGCCAAAAATAGTGCTAATCACATAATAACACGCAAATAATATCCTACTTAATATCCGCATGCACTTAATATACTTCCAAATTAACATGCATTGCACGTACACACTGACTAGTGCTGCTAGTACGTGAAACTCGTGTCGTAACTTGTGAACGCGTCCAGATATGGTCAATGACAATATCGCCCGCGAGTTCTTCGTGTTTGCTCGTGTGTCTAAACACAGAAGGGGAGGAGAGAGAGAGCACACATGGAACCCACCCGTAAATGAAGGCAAATAGTACTAAAAATAATATTACATGTTATCCATTAAATAGGTTGTGGTAATATAAAAACATTATGTGAACAAAGGGGGGTACAACAAACATTGTTGTTCTACGTATGTTGCCTATTGACGTGCGGCTTGAAGGCCCTGGTTGCATGTTCGATCCTCGTCCTTTATTTTTTAATTTGTATATGGGTCCAAATTTGTTTCATGACATGTGGGCCCCTCGGTGTGTAGTTTGTAGCACTTTAATTTGTGGGTCGAAATTTGTTCCATTCCAAGTGGACTATCGGTGTGTAGTTTTGTAGCTTATTTATAATAATTAAAGAGAACAACATAGTTTTTTGCAATAATACCATGGTGCTGCCTTGAAGGCGAGAAAGGACATGCGAGAGAGCAATGACCGAACCAGAGGGAAATCAACTAGGGGAGTTGCGGGGGTTGCAACGGTGTTTGGAGTAGTTGTGGGCCGAATGCTATGAAAATATAATCTAAACCGACCGGAATAAATGCCTACACAAATTAATCCAAGGTTGGAGTGCCCCTCGCAATGTAAATAGCTCCGGCTTTGCGAGGGATGGAGAGGTAGCTTCAATGCGTGGAAGATACGGTGTGAGAAAGCGAGGTCAATCGAGAGATATATAGATAGAGAGACAAAGTGAGTGTGGTCCAAGTCATTGAACAGATATATATATGCTCTGGAGAGATATTGCCCGATTGAGCGTTTGGCAAGGGTGAGGGCTGTAAGATAGAGCTTGGGAGATGATCCAGTCATAGATGTGTAGATATATTTTGTGCGTGGGAGGAAGCAAGGTTAATTGATCACATAGGGTCGCCGTGCGATCGAAAGAGTGAGACGGATTGGAGAGAGTGACCTAGATAGACAATGTGCGTGAGAGAGTATACAATGTGAATAGGTCGAATTGGGCTCAAACATGGTGATATATCATTTTTGTCCGAGAAAGAGTGAGGTCGATCGAGACATACAAAGAGAGAGAAAGGGATATATATATATATATATATATAGAAAGAGAGAGAGAGAGAGAAATTGAGCGAGCGTGGCCCACCATGAGGTCGAAATAGTGGGGGCGGCTTGGATGGACTGACCTAGATAGACAATCTGCATGAGAGAGTATAGCATGTGTCAATCGAGGCCCGAACAGGGGGAGATATCATTTGTGTGTGAAAGAAAATGAGGTTAAACGAGACTCAGATAAAGAGAGCAAGATTGAGCGAGTGTGGCCCGCCGTGCGGAAGAAAGAGTGAGACAGTCTCGAGGGAGTGACCTAGATAGACAACGTGCATGCGTGCGCACGAGAGATTGGGGGGGGGGCTAGATAGGCAATGCATGTATTAATTTAGCGCGAGAGGGTGAGAGGGAGAGGGAGAGAGAGCTCGGCATGTGGTGCAATGGCGGGTGTGTGAGGTAAATACATTTGGTAACAGAGTGGAAAAAGGGGGTTGTGTAGTTGAGAGAGTTAGAGATCGAAACATGGAGAGAAAGAATGAACGTGTGTTGGAAACCGATAGCTTCCTAAGGTGGTTAGGAGAGGAAGATTGACCGATACAGGAAGTATGTAGCATGTGTGCGTGGGGGGGGGGGCTAAAAACAACATTTCAATGTAGATAGTATGAGACTTAATATCGATGTTTCAATTCGGTGTACATTGTAAGATTTGAACTGAGGACCATGCATATGGGTAATTATTTCGAATTCGTGCCATACTAGGTTTTGAAAAGTTGACATTGACTCGATTTGTTGTGCTATTTTGTAGGTCATATGTTTGAATCCATCCAAAAGTTTTCTCACTACCATGGTGTTCATCATATACATATGTATTTGTATTAAAAAAGTATCATGGATACAGTGAAATGTGAAATCCACGTTAGAATTGGAGATCGCTACGTGACACACACTCTAATTCAAATAACTAATTATGTGACACACACTCTAATCCACGTTAGCGTGGATACCTTTTCGATTTTTTTCAAATAACTCCTCATTAATTAATTTATAGTACTCCCTCTGTTCACTTCTATAAGACCTTGAAGATATTTAAGACAATGTGCAAAACAGTTCATTTTAAGTTGTCTGAAACGACTTACAAAACTGAATGGAGGGAGTATCTCGTTTCGAATGACTAATTATTGCAAGGAAAACACGGGCATGGTAATACATATAGATTTGTTTGCAAATGAAAGAAGATTCGTTCGCATTCTCAAATGTAGGCGCACCAGGCAGACCAGGGTCGTGTCGTGGTGGTCGCGTGTGTCGGACGGATGCGTAGCACCCAGCCACCCACGCCCCTCCCTCCCCCCACCCCGCAAAAAAAGGACGACGACAAAATAAGTTCGCGCTTCCACGTTTTGGATTGAAATATCTGGCGGCCCCAATTCCAGCCCTGCAAAATCTCCCTTCTTCACCATCCCCTTCCATGCCCAGATTGCTCAAATCCCTAATTCGCCGCCAACCCAACCAAAGTTCGAATAGCCCCTCATCTCGTCTCTTTCCCCACCTCTGTACCAGGACGACAACGACGAAGACGACGGACGCGCTTCACCACCGCACCGAAGCTACCTCTTCTACGCCCTCGTCCACCGCATCGGGTGGTCCACACACAACGTCGGCCACTGCAACCGACGTGCCTCACAGACACCGACTTCCACCGCATTAGGTGCGCTTCACCGATGCCGTCTCCCAGCTCATCGGGGCTACTTCACCGAGCACATCGTCGCACCTCCGCCCCCCGAGGCCGTTGGGGCTTCACCAACAGTGTCGTCCACCGCATTGTAGCACTTCGCTGCCACTCAAGATCTGCATCAGTGTGCGGCCAGCCAACGCCAGCGCATCACCCTCAACGGCTTGGAAGTGACCCACACTCTAGCTAGGTGAGCATGCCCAAACGCCGGCCCGAACTAGGTATCCACACATCACTCCCTTGTCCACTGTTCCGACGATGTTTGGATATCCTTTCACTGCTCTCTTAGCTTACACGCCTATGCAACTCTGACTTTAACTCTTATTTCTTCTGGAGATATCATCTGAAACAAGCAAATCCATTTTTGAGCGAAGCATGATGGTGCTACGCGATCTGGTACACATCCTGCACACCCGTATAACCTTGTAAGTATCTGTCCTCCGGTACAACATCAAGGTTGATTCCTCTTATTTGATCAACCATTCGCCTTGTCAAAAATGCAGAGGGGGATGCAAGGAGCACAAGGCCTGCACATCCAAGCAAGTGGTAACATGGACTTCTACATGGAACATCCCAAGCGCAAGCAGAGCTGCAGTGAGCCTGTACAACAAGCTAGCGTAAGTCCCTGCATTTCATTTAATTCATACTGGCATTCGTGTATGATTTGTGTGAAGTGGCGGATCCACAAATTCAAGTTACCAGGGGCGAACATTTAACTTAAAAATACGAAGGCACTTGCGCTCCAGAAATCAACATAACTTGAGAAATGTGAAGCTACATGCACTTTGAAAACCAACTAATGATCCAAAGTAGTTCAGATTATAAACACTAAATGATGCAAGCACCAAAAAACACAAAATGCAACATGGTGTACAAGGACTACAAACATGGTATGTACCTGCTTGAATTATTCGCTCTCTGGCTGAAAATATTGAAGTGTAATTGCACCTATAACCAGTGCGCAAACTACATATCAATATATCTATCCTGCACAAGTATGCCAATAGTTTCAAACAACAGATTAGAAAAGTATTTATGCTATGTTGTCATGATACGGGTACTTTCTGGAAGATGGCCTCGACGTTTGCTCAAGCTATGAAAATGCACTATAATTTGCTTGTCATCAATGCCTGCAAATCTCTATGTCTCTCTCAACATAGCAGATCATCATTAGACACTAAATCCTTCAAAGATCTTGCAAATGTTTGCATTAGATCCCTCATTAGACACTATATGTTCATCACCAGGAGCATGTAAAATGTTTGCATCAAATCCTTCATTTGCAGTCTGTTCATTAGACACTTCAGGCTCAAGAACAACATGAGCTTGTATATTTGCACCGGAAACTTGATTAGATACATCAGATTCAGTCAGTTCAGTATTGATTGGGGAAGTTATAAAATAAGTATAGATTGGTTTCATTTTCTCATAGATTCCCTACATACAAGTAGTTTTACAACACCGTCAGGTTTACTATTGGCCAGAAATTGAAGAGTTGAATTAGATATAATCGGGGATGTGATGTACCTGCTCATTGTGCATGCTAATCTTGCAAGCTGCGACTGTCCGTTTGCACAAGCTCGATGCCATGCCTGTGCTGCCGCCGCTGCCTCCCGCGCAGGCTACACCCAGGGTTGGATCTTCATCTTCTTGTCCTTTCGTTCGCTTGAAGCCCGGCAAGCCCTCCAACGAGGGCGCGAGGAAGTGTTGTGTCGGTCTGTCCAGCGGCGGCTAGGTTAGGAGCGAACCAGACTGGAGGCTGGAGCGAATGAATTGGGATTTTTTTCCTACTATCAGTCGATATGGGAGGTGGTTATTTGGGCTGCGAGCCTGCTATAGGGTCTACCTTGCACTTATGTTATTGACCCATCCAAATTGAAACATTTTTCTTCATTTTTTACATTGCCTGCTCGTGCGTTTGGACGAACAAAACTAGCTTGGGCCAACCTGGACAACTCAAACTAGTGCACACTTTCTAGCCACCCGAGGCGGCCGCCCATACCAGCCCCTATGGTGGTGTCGCCCTTTTTGCGTGTATGATTGGGGTAGTGAAAAATATTCTAGTGGCGCTTTTGATTTACCCATAGAATGGTTGAATTGCTTGTTTCTATGAACTGAGTTCGCCAATAATGTGAAGGATGCCAGTCTTTTCATCCTATTGTAGATTTCTTAGATCTCGATATGCCAAAAGTAATCGCATGAAATATACAGTAAAAGCCAGTGTGATGTGTGTGGCTACAACTAGTCTGACTAGACATCCTCATATAACATATCAAGGACGCATCATCTTACCAGATTAACCATTCGACTTACCAATGCAGTGTGGGAAGAAAGAAGTATTGGGACTGCGTACCATGGACTCCTTCGTACAACCTTGTAAGTGAAAAACAAGTTGCAGTGTGCCTGTACAAAGAACTAGCATAAGTTCAGTTACCTGCTTCTCGGAATTTTAGTTAGCCACTTATTGCAAAATTGTTCAATTATGTTGCTTGGCTTAATTTAGTTTGCTACTGATTACATAATGCCACAACATGTTAATCCTATTATAGACTGCACCTATCTATCTGTTTGATATTTACTGTTAAGAATTACCTATTTGCCTGAACTTAAATAGCTACTTGTTTGTTTAACTGCTTTGCTGATGCAACAACGGGTTACAATGATGTTAATAACTACTTTTCAGCATCCAATTGAAACTCTTTAATTCCTTGTTTATTTAACTGGTTTGCTGTTATAACTCCTAGTTGAGATGTTTTGCTAACTTCAACTTTTCTGAATCCAATCGGAACTTTAATGGCAAAACAGTTTAGCCCAAGATCAAAGAGTGAGGTCCCCATGGACATTGTATCATCCCACAGCAGTGGCACCGGCTCAATCGTGCATTATGAATTGCCAACTGCTGATGCTCTAGAGGCTAAACTAGTGGTAGAAAGAGATTCTGCTTATGCACTTAGAGATGAAGTTGACATGTTGAGGAAGCAAACAACACAATCGCAAGCAGTACTCAAGACAACCATTAAATATTTGGTGGATTTCATAACGAAGCAAGCTGAGACTGACCACATTGTTAAGGTCCTGAAAGAAAAAGGAAATTAAATTCCCACTTGGTAAATCATAGGTGAAATGTTCTTTCCACTGTTGAATAACCTTTGTGTTGTTTGTTCATGTAATCAATCAAACCATTTGTTTTAGAGATCATGTAATAATTGTTTTTTGTTTTTTGTTTTTTAATTTTATTTGAGCACAAGTCTGTATTAATTGATAAGACTCGGAGACATTTCATTTTGATTGCTGTGCTAGACCTACAAATATGCCAAGCGGGCTGAATGTGCATTCAGCAATAATAGTAGTATAGATGGACCATAAGTGGCACGCATCGGAAAGGGCCAAGATGTTGTAGTAGCTTGGCTAAAAAAAGGATTATGTTGTAGCAAAACAAGTACAGCGGCCTGACTTATGTATGTTAATTGATATTATTGATCCATATACTCTATAAGTGTTTATATGTCTGTTAGTTCTGTACATTTTTGGTTGATTGACTCGGTATTTGAATCTTGATACATCGCTTGTGTACATATCTAAATGGGAGTACACATTATGTTGCGTGTGACATTTGAGTTGGACATGAAGTGTTCCAAATATTCGAATTCACCTTAAACTGGATTCTAGCTTCTGAATTTGAGTATCGGCATTTGTAAACCACATTCATATATGACAGTGGAATACATCTTTGTTGTCCTTTTGAAGATATATAAAAACACATAGAATGATTTATAGAGATTCGTATAGGAATACAAACTGGATTCGAATTTAGTTGCCAGGGTAAACGTGGATGCTTATTGTCCCAAAATTCGAAAGATGCGACAAAATGTCCACTCCCACATCGGCTGCCCGAAGCCAAGTGTTTGGGAGATGGAAATTACTGTCTACCCAGTACACGGACAATCCATCGGCCCGATTTCCACTGCTCTAAATAGGGGTAGGTTAGTAACTTCAATTAGACGTGACACCACCGCCTCTGAGCCCATTCCGACACGGTGGGCGCCAAACATGGGTGGCAAAACACATTTGATTCAAGCTCGTCTGAAAGACCTCTGTTTCTCCCTCCATTTCCCCATTCTTACACGGTGGGCGGCAAAACAAACTCGACTCGGCCGAAATCAATGTAGGCAAATATTTTCAGTAGGGGCAGGTTTGTAACTTCACTCAGACATGACACAACCGTCCTACCTGTCAGCCCCGTTCATACACCGTGGGCGCCAACCATGGGTGCCAACCACCCTCTCCTCACCTGAAATCGCTCTGGGAAAATATTGGCAAGATGCGAGATTACCGTCCTATCCCCAACCGACGAGACGTCCAAATTTTAAACGGGGGCTAAGTTCGTAACTTTCCCATATTTCAGACAGGGGCGTCCCAAAAACATGGTTCCCCGTACCTCTCCTCTATTTTCCCATTCATACACCGTCCGCGCTAGAACACCATCCCCACACCAGCCTCCGTATGCCACCCCATCCATCACCGCCGTCCTCCACCCCATCCATCGTCGCTGTCCTCCACCGCATCCATCGCCACCGTCCTCCACCATGCCGGAGCGCCTACCAAGACCGCGTCGTCCACTGCTAGAGATGGGCGTTTCTCATCCACGGCAACGGACCAATAGCCTTGCATCACGTCCTCTCGCTTCATCGGCGCCGTCGTCCTCTTTGCCGGGGCCGCTCACACGACTTATCCCCTGATGCACCCGTCTACCATCGCAGATCTGCTTCAACACCACCGACAGCCATCGCACCCCCGATGCCTACACGGCGCCGCAAGAGAGGTGGTACTTCATATCTCCTCAAGTTTTTGATCTCAACCAGAAAATAGATCTTAACTTGGTTACTCTACTTTCTTTTCAGCTCTTAGAATTTAGTTCTTAGTTCAAAGCAAACAATGCATGCTAAATATCATTTCTCCGGTTTGCAGCTTCAAATCTTCCATGGCACAGTCATAATAAGATTTACTTGATCATGCTTAGGGTTTAATTGATCATGTTGGTTCCGTGGTGGTTTCTTTAATAGAAATCGGCGGGGAAACCCTCTTTTGCTAAAAAAAATATGCTTAAAGTTTCCCCCTTTTATGATCACTATACGATCAGAATACGTGCTTCGTGTCATAATAGCACTACTCCACCCATCAAGCTAAACAAGCTTAGTTGTTCAAATATGAATCTGATATTATTAAAACAGAGTCGTTTAATTGGTCAGCTAAATGTTCCTAAATTAGTTTCGAAAATGCATATTCGCCGCTCGGGTGTGTATCTCTACAGGGTGCCCACGGTGGGCCGGCCCACCCTGGGATTTTGGGTCGTCCCAGGCCCCGATTCCCCTCTGTTCTGCTGCGGGCGTCCGATCTCTACTCGCCCCCAGCCGCCTGCCTCGCCGGTGACTTGCCGTCCCCGAATGACATGACTCTAGGAGGAGACGCCGGACTAACAGGAGGTTAGGAGCCGCTCGCCCAACAGCGTCATCGCTTCCCTGGCGCGCCGCCGTGCCTACCTTCCCAGTTCGTTCAGGGCTCAAGCGTGTAGCACCCACCAAGCCAACCCAATTTATCCTGAGATACGTCCTCAATACTCAGCAGCCACTCCTCATCACCCATTATCTAATTGATTCATTGCTCATTAGGCAGGACTGTCACTAGGGTTTGTTGTGTGCTCAGTGCTACCTACACTTAATGTTTCAGATGTATTTTGGTAATCTTTAGTACCTCTAAAGTTCACAGGGTTTTCAAAATTCCGGCCCTCAGAACAGACACTAGTCATTTTGGATTGTTGGTCATAGTGACATTGACCCAGATTACTACTACAAGCCAGGTTTGTTGACAATTTTACTTGTCTTTCTTACTCATTCGATATAATATCCAATTACTCACGTCAATTAGTTGCAAACAATAAGTGATAGACAAACTTCTTGATTCAAATTTTGGATGGTCTCTTACTGTTGTTACAGTTCTGCATACTTGTCCTAGTAAGCTCACAAGTAAATGATTGATTCACTACATCTATGCTTGCCTTGTCATATTTGTTGTCAATATTCTTTTAGGGTAGACCACCCTGTTTCTAAATACTGGAACCGTAGAAATGAGTGAATAGTATTTCTCTATGTGATCTCTTCCATCATGTGTGGGCAACGAACACTGCCTTGTATAGAAACAAAGTGTCATTCCAGCTTTTACATAGGTTTCGATCTTTTACATGGAATACAATCTGCCTACTTGCTTTGTGTCGCACTACCAACACTCCACCCTTGAAGCTAAACATTATGCCACTCATAATTCCTTAGTTTATTTGTTCAAATACGAATTTCATATGATTCTAATGTTCCTACTTCAGTTTTGAAATGTGTATCTGCCTGTTATAGAGACATAAGGGGTTTGTATTTCTGTGTGTGGTCTGGTCAGCATGGTTGGGGGTGAACTTTGCATATGCAGGGGTTTATAGGGAGACACTCTTCGAGTTGAATCTGCAATGCATTCCATAGATAATCTGACTACTTTTTATGTTTTCACGAATCTCAGATTCTGAACAACATCATAATGATTATGAGCTTGCGCGCATGAAAAGAATAAAGCAGAACAATGCCATGGCTGTCAAACTTGGCATTAAGGGACTGAAATCAAGTCTGGATGCAATGCAATGCAAACGCTCTCCACCTACATATTCATGCTCAGAATATGATCCTAAAAGTGATTCTGAGCTAGAGGGAGACCTAAGTCAATGTAGCTCCCTAGTGGAGGAGTCAGAGGAAGATGCCCTATCTTATTCACCCATCAAGGTGCTTGCTCTAACATTCCAAGGTTACATTGGTCGCACATATCTTGCAACTGATGCTTTGCATTGCTTCTACTTTGTTGAACTTCCATTAGCTTAGTTTACACATCATGTATGTGAATACGCCCTGCCTATCCATTTTCAGTACATATTCCATCTGTCATCATACCATATTTATCCATTCAAATGTTGTTCTTGTGTATCAGACGTTCAAAAGGAAGAGGGCGATTTCTGATCGTGGAGGAGCACAAGCAAAGTATTTGGAAAAGGTAGTGGCACCTGATAAATCAAATAGCCCATTAGGTGTAGTTGCAATATCACCTAACCCACGAAACACCCCAACTCTAGCAGACTCTAGCCCTACTACACTGTTCAGAGTACACCAAATCCAGTTGCCAAATCCCTTTTCGAACCAGAGAGAGCCCCAATTGCAGCAAATAGGACCCCTGTTCCATTTCTTCCCAGCTTAGAAGACGAAGCTTATATTGTTGTCAGGAACTTTGTGCGCGTCTTTCCTTCATGGAAAGATTATACCGCACACACAGAACAATTTCCAGTCTTCCTCCACAACTTACGCGTAAGTAATGTACTAATGTTATTCATGGTCATTACTGCATATGTTTCTGCTGACAGAAGACACAAGATTTCATTCTTTTAAATAGGCGAGGAACAAACTGGATAGTGAAGACGAGCAATGGTTGGTTGCGCTTATCAAGCACTCGTTGATGAAGTATCATTCCTACCTGAGGCAAGCGCACTTCAATGGCAAGCCTCTAAACGGAATTTCTGTAAAGTCTCCGGTGCTACACTTATCCGACGGTGACTGGAATAATCTTGTTACACATTGGTCTCGGCTGCAGCGTAAGGTACTGTCTGTGATATCACATCACAATTTGAACTACATTTCTGCATTTGCCTTAATGTCTCACTTGTACGAAAACTGTTAGCAGAAGAACATTCGTTCTCAAGGGACCACAGAATCTCGCAACTATACTGCACACTGCATTGCTCTTGTGAGTACCTCTTGCCCTGTATGACCATACTTACTTTCATAGTTGTTTGATTATGTAGCATCACTGCACATGTTAGCCTTGTAATCGTCCATTTGGTGGTCATTATAAGATCCGTATGGACTCTTACATAAATTTAGAATCAACCAATGCTTTTGAAGAGGTTTAGCTCTGCAGTCCTCTTGTAAGGACTGAACGTCGTCTATCACTGTACTTACATTAACAGCTACTCCCTCTGTCCCATAATATAAGAATGTTTTGTATAGTACACCAGTGTCCAAAACACTCTTGTATTATGGGAAGAGGGATTGGTTCATTGTGTAGCATTCTGCATCTTATCTCCCTCGCCCATCATTTACTAAAAAAGATCAGATCTATATTTAATCTTACCAACAAGTAGAATACATAGACAACGTCAGTGCAAAAGTGTAGCCCATTGCTCTTGTTAGTGCATTTTGTCCTGTAATGCTTGTACTTCCAGGGATTGGTAGTTGATTATGTAGCATCAATCTGCATCTTATCTTCATTATCCTCTATCCCTTCCAGTATTATCATATCTATAATTACTCTCTACAAAATGTAGAGTACAGGCAATGCTTATGAAGAAGATTTTGTGCTGAAATTCTTGAGTTATCCTTCACTTGACATGGAGAAGGGCATTATAAAGCCGGTGTTAACTGTTAATGTAAGTCAGTTCTTCTAAAGCCTTTATCCTCAACTGTTGTTTAATTTGCTCATACTCCCAATCGTTTACTACTGTTTAGTTTGTTGTTTCTACCAAAATGCATGTTCGCAAGAACCGTAAGTTCTAAGTTTTACTTGTAAAATCAAATTCCTTATTCATACCATGCACATTACTCAATACTCCCTATATGTATGCTTGTTTTTGTGGATCTATAATCTAGTGTGTGGTGAAGCAGCCCACGTTTGCACCTTGTCATCTCCTGTTTTTATCTTACTGATGTGGCTGATGATATGAACACCATGCCATGCACATTAACCAAAATAGATACAATAGTTTTCTTTGCCCTTCATCTATGCTTGTTATGTTGACATGGTAATCCAGTAGTGTGGCGAAGCTCTCCGCATTATGAACAATGCCGAATTATGCTATTGATATTTTGAACTTAATCTTTATTTTCTAATTTGAAATTTGATGGAACTGACAACACAATTATCATATTTTTTTATACACGTGCAAAACCTGTCATCTCTCTGCTTTGTTTTAGGGTGATATGCCTGATGGCATGCACAAGTCTGCTGAAGGCTATGAGACAAACCCAACATATATTGCAGCAAAGAAGGCAAAACATCTTAAAGATAGTGAGACAACCCCAAAGTCTTGTCTTGATGCAGTGTTCAAGTTACTTGAGACTAGCAGTCACACAAGCACACAGAATTCGTTGTCTGAATCAGTTCGACTTCTTCAGTCCCAAGTTCTAGCAGAAAGGCATTCTGCAACTCAACTTCGACTTGAAGTCCTATCTCTAAGAAAGGTTGCGGAGAACACCAATGAGAACCTCATCGCTAAACAGCTACACCTGGAAGCTATGACCGACATGCTAGCCCGGTCTCACACCCTTGCTCAGCAGCTTGCGCAGCAGTTCCCCCGCAAGGCTAACCTTTCTTGAACTATCTTGGAAGTGGTCTCGGTTAAGTATTATTTTGTTACGCTGCAATGGTGCCCAGTTTTTGTAATCTGCTTCTTCGTTGCGCCTTATGATCACTGGTGGCGAACTTCAATGCCCAGTGGATGTAATATACCTTAAATCCTTTATTGTATAGTGTAGGTTTATTCTTAGTTACTATGCTGTAATTTCTTTATTGTATAGAGTAGGTTTGTTCTTAATTCCTACTAGTTACTGCCAATATAGCTCTATCTGGAAAAAAAATAGATGTAGTCGACCGGGCCGAAACATTCGACTTTAACGGGCCTGTTTTTTAGCGGGCCACAATTGGGCCGGCCTGCATCTTTCTTGGGCCTGAATGATTGGGGCCTTCACACTTTGCGCCAGGCCCACAACTTACACCGGCCTATATTTTAGTTGGGCCTTTTGTGGACCCAGCGCTTAGTTTGGCCCAGGTAGCATTGGGCCATTAACATGTTGAATATTGTATTGGCCTGTTACGGCTGAGATGAAACCATGGGCCTTTAGCAGGCCGAAATGCATGTTGTGCCTCAATTTTCACTAGTCATCGACGGTCCTTCAGCAGGCTGAAATGTAGACCGGGCCTTTTTGGGCCCAGTTAGGTCACGGGCCATTACCAGGCCGAAACATGTCTCGGGCCTTAGTTGGCCCACTGATATCATGGGCCTTTAAGAGGGCCGAAAGCTTAGTACAGGCATCAACGGGCCGAATTATGCGACAGGCCTTTAACAGGCCCAAAGTCACGTTGGGCTTAACTGTTGCCACCTTTATCACGGGCCGTTAGTGGGCCCGATGTCCCGTCTGACCATATATGGCCCATGGGCAGCACGGGCCATTCCCAGGCCGAAAGTCACACCGGACTAAAATGGGCTCATGTCTACATCGCGCCTCTAACAGGCCGAAAGTCATTGGGCTGTAATTGGGCCCAAATATTCGGCGAACAATTAACGGGCCAGATCTGGCTTTGGGCCGTAAATGGCCCCAAATATTTGGCGAACAATTAATGGGCCAGATCTGGCTTCGGGCCGTAAATGGGGCTTTATTAAGCAGGCCATTATTAAGCTGGCCCACTAGTACCTAAGTAAGTACTACGGGCCTTTGATTGGGCTGGCCTTTTTAACCTATATGGGCCTCTGTTGGGCCCAGCCACGTATCGACGTATCATAGGCATGTCTCCTCCAATGGATGGGCGATATCTGGCCCACTGACGAGCTGACAGGTGTTCCCTCCGGTCAATCAGGATTTTACACATGCAAATTTCCCATTGGTCTGGGCTGTTAACGGGTTATCGGATCCAAAACCCGACCCGATAGCTTAACAGCGTTCGGTTACGGTGGATGCCATGTGTCAATCACCCTTGACGAAAGCACTTCTATGACGCGCGATTTATTGTCATGGAAGTGGACACTTTTGTGATGATAATTTTGGTAATGTCATGGAACACTTCTACGACAACACAGGTATGACTATCTTGATTCTGTCATAAAATCATCATGGATGTACATGCATGACAAAAAAACTGACCTACTGTGACAAACACGTATCATCACGGAAGTGTATTTTTTTGTAGTGATGGTTCTCTCTCAGACAACCCTGCAATCAAATATAAGAAATCTCTTGTGTCACCAACACACACAATACAATTGTCAGTTGTATAGGTGTAGTAGTTCGGCGAAGAGAGGGTGATATATGTGTAATATGGATGGTAGAAATATATTTTTATAATCTAAATAAATAAAAAACAGTGAGGTACCAAGTAATAAAAGTGAGTAAAAATGGTATTGCAATGCTTGTAAACAAGCCCTAGGGCTCGTACATTCACTAGTGCAATCTCTCAACATCATTAACATAATTGAACATCATGAGAATCCCTCAAAGTGCAGCAAATATCACTCCAAAGTTTCCACATTATTGGAGAAAGTAGGATGCATGGGTAGAAAACCACCTCAAAATTTTCTTTCCAATCAATCTATTGAACCACTCCAAAGTGTAACAGATAGCCCTAGGGACCATACTACGACAACACCATATGATAAATATTGTACAACCTTTATGCCTCAATTACCCCAATATCGCCACGGGAATTCGCAAGTTAATTGCTAGACATACATCATGTAATCTCAAATCCAAATTTTCAATCCAACATAAAGAAACTTCAACGAGCGGGACTCAATTCATCACAAAAAAAGGATAGAGGGAGATGAACATTAAGATCCAACTTTATTAATAACGCTCATGATATATCAAGATCGCAATCCATCGAGAACATGGGAGATAGATAGAGAGAGAGAGAGAGAGAGAGAGAGAGATCAAATACATAGCTACTGGTACAAACCCTCAACCTCGAGGATGAACTACTCACACATCACTATGGAAGCACTTAGCATGAATTGAAAGACGACAAAAAGTATATGATAGTCTCATATCAACGAGGCATGATCATTAGGCAATGCAGAAGCCTTACAATCGATGTCAATGTGAGGAGTAGGGATTTTCATGCAACAGATGCACTAGAGCTATAAGTGTATGAAAGCTCTCCTAATGCAGCTAAATGGGCGTGCATCCAACTTGCTTGCTCATGAATACCTCGAGCATTTGAGGAAGCTCGTCATCGGAATATATAAGTCAAGTTCTATAATGTTAAGATCCCACTAGCATAATCATGAAGTATATGAAAATTGTCTATATGAAATACATGGTGGTACATTGAAGCACAAGTGTGGGAAAAGGATAGTAGTGTGCCCCCTATCTCTTTTTCTTCTAGTTTTTTTCTCTATTTTATTTGGTTGGCCTCATGGATCTCTTCCCCTCTTTTTCGAGGAATCATAGGTCTCCTCCAATTCATATCCTCGCGGGTAGGGGCACACTCTAATAATGATGATCATCACACTTTTATTTACTTCCAACTCAAAAACTGAAAATGATGGATATAAATGAATGCCTCTAGTAGTGTACTAGGATGTGAAATAATCTAGCGTAACATGTATAACAATGATGAACGGTGGCTTTGCCACAAATATCACGAGCTCTATGATCATGCAAGTGAAAATAACAATGAATGCTCAAGTCATGTAATGAATAGTAACAATGGAAGTTGCATGACAATATATCTCGGAATGGCTACGAAAATGCCATAATAGATAGGTATGGTGGATGTTTTGAAGAAGATATAACGAGGTTTATGTGTGAGAGAGTGTATCATCTCACGAGGTTTGGGTGCATCGGCGAAGTACGTGCCAAGTCTAGAGGTGAGTGTGCGCAATGCACAGTACCGAAGAGGCTAGCAAAATATGGATAGATGGAAGTGCAAGAAGACCCCAAACTCACATTAGTCATAAAGAACTCAAGTGGATATTGCAAAAATCTAGTAGCCCTCGAAGCAGGCATGACTCACATACCCCTAGGGGGAGGTTGGGAGGAGTTAACCATCGCGCACCCCCGATCTGAATACACATGAATGTCACTTCAAAGTATCTTATACTCAGACTTCCTAGCTAATACCAATGGTTATCACTTTCATGAATGCGATCTCAAACCTTAACACCAATATTCTTACTTAACTCTAACCATTCACTCACACGATCACATATTATTACCTCAATATCGCAAAACTATTGCACATAATTAAGTTTATCTAGTTCAATGATCTACAAGTTGCATGCAATTTTTTATCTTACCACCCTACATAGCCATTATTTTTGGACCAACACATAATTCATGCAAATTACCAATTACTATTCAGCTATCTAAATCAAGAGGGTCCTAATCATCTCTATAAAAGCATATCATCGTGTTGTAACAAATATAAGTGAAGTGCAAGAGTTATTGCCCCAACTCACATATATTATAAGTGAAGAACAAATGAACATTCTATACATATAATATGAATGTGCGTCCCTCTTAATAGGTGTGTTCAGGAAAAAAATGATTGTAGAAACAAGCAAACAAAAACAATCAAAAACAAATTACGCTCCAAGTAAAATACATATCATGTGAAGAGCAAAAATATAGATCCGGGTGAGACATACGATAGTTTTGAAGATGAAAGAGGAGACGCCATTTGAGACATCCCCAAGCTAGCTTGACTGCTTGAGTCTTTCTTAGATATTGCCTTGGGGTGCCTTGGGCATCCCGATCTTAGGCTCTTGTCGGTTGTTGCTTCCCGTCCCACAGTCGTGGCTGGCCATGGTTGTGGTTGCGGAAGTGGAGGCGGCTAGGGTTTGAGTTGTGGAGGTGCACGACAGGAAGAAGGGTGTAAGAGGGGAGGGGACTGGGCTGGAGTGGGTGCACGCCGGTGCATGGCGTGTGGCTATAAAGCCATTAATAGGCGGGTGTCGGGTACACCAGCAACGCAACTCCTCGCATGGAAACCGCGCGGGCGATGCATATTCCCCATGTGTGAAAGGACTGATGTGACTACTCATGCATGTGGACGCACACATGGGCGACTGTGAGAGCGCCACGTGACACGGGTGTCCAGCACGTTAGTAACAACGACGTCTAGCAATCAACTCCCTAATCGACGACAAACACATGTTTGGGCATTGGTGGGGGTGAGCGGCGCGATGAAGGGGAAAAGTGAGCAGAGTTGGTTTGCCCGGGCAAAACTGAGCACAACTTTGTAACCAGGGCACAGAAATAGAAAATCCTTTTATTAAATTATTAACGGAGTCCGAGAAAACAAATATATTGATCAACCCAAAGCCATCTTTTTGGCGATCTTTGTTGCTACTCCTGTAAGTTTGATGATGTGCCCTGACCTCGCATCAACCCACATCATCTAATGCAGTAGCCTCATCAAACCGCCTCACAGCGAGCCGAGAGCACCAACCGGTCTAGCATACCCTCACCGCTCTAGAATTCGTCGTCTCCATCTCCCGTCGTTTCAACTTCAAAAAAGATCAACGCATTGATCTTGCCAAGTCCAACGTTGTCGGCGTCACCACGACGCCAGACAACGCCACTGTTCTCCGGGCGTCCATCATAAAATTTAGTAATACGAAGGAAAAACATGAAAATGTCAACACCACGAATGGCTACACGAATCATGGCGCCAACTGGTTACGTAAACAAGAAATAAATCCAGACCACGCACGATACCATCGTGTGGACCGAATGCTCGCCCCAAATTAACCAGATGCTCCGACGAATGATCCTAAAATAAGAACACTGTGCGCACTGGTGCCCATTCTTGTAACCTTGCGAGACTCCTTTTTCTTCCAATGCAATTACACGTAAAGCTTTTGCGTGCCCGCGGAAAAGAAATGGAGAAAACCATCACCCCTCTCTCTCGTGCTCCTGCCCATATAAGTACCAGCATCCAAGGCCGCGATAGCAAAAGCCTTCCCACTACCTTCCCTTCCATCTCAGACGCCACAGCCCCGACGGGCGCCGGCCGGCAAGAAGGCGTCGTCCGCACCATCGTCCATGGGGCCCCAGCAGGACCGGTCGGCGTCCAAGGCGCTCGCCAACGGCACGGCGGTGGCGCCCGAGAGGAAGGACGGCAAGGTGGTGCACTACAAGGAGTGCCAACGCAACCACGCCGCCGGCATCGGTGGGTACGCCGTCGACGGCTGCCGCGAGTTCATGGCGTCGGCCCCCGCGGGCGCCGAGGCGCTCCTCTGCGCGGCGTGCGGCTGCCACCGCAGCTTCCACAAGCGCGAGGTGGAGGCCGTCGACTGCGACTGCTCCTCCGACACCTCCGGCAGGTGATCGCCGCCGCCGTCGCTGCCCAAGTCCGCTGTTCTCTTGCTGGCTCGTCCGGGTAGACCGGCATCGGCAGGTAAGGTGTGGTGGACGTTGAGATGACTCCATTCGATCTCGATCGATCTATCAAATACATATATATGGCCCGGTTAATTTATCTTCTTCCTCCTCCTCTTCCTGGTATTGGGATTAATTTGGTGCTCGATTGTGTGTGATGTAATTAACATATCCGTACGTGTAACATATGCGTGTTGATGAGAATCCAAACTGGTGCGTGTGTAGATCGATCGGTGAGATGAACATCTTGTAACTTGTACAGATTTGTGCTTCTTGTTTGGAACCAGCAGTTAATAAGATATGCCTCTGAATTATGGATTAACATTATGAGTAGATGCCTTTGCTTTACTGAATGGAATTACGCTTTGACTCGTGAGCTTTACTTCACCGAGTGCGGCTGTAAAATTATGTTATCCTGTCACTAGCTAGTAGCTAGCATGGGTCATTTAGGTAGTATATTGTCTTCAATTAGCACGGCCGGAATATAGTAACCTAAATTCGAGCCGAAGAGAAGTCGGGGATCGAGGATCGTCGTGACTGGTTCCTATCAGCCAGCTGAACTAGGCTGGGTTCCCATCATTTGGATCTCCGCGCCAGAAAAGTTTGAGAGCTAACCGCTACCCATTTGTTGCTATGCATGTTGCAGTTTAAAACAGTGCTCAAATTAAGGTTAATGATGCTGTCAGTGACTGTAATAATTACTTAACCTGTGCATCAAAGTCAAGGAGCAAGCGTTGTTTTGCTTTCATTCAAGGATATTTTTTGGTGAGAGCTTGAAGAGATATCTAGCCATGAAAACCAGATCAAGCGTACGTAGTGTCGCTGTAGAATTAAACCTCACTGCGCTGTCACTTTACTAATAGAGCTCGCACCAGCTCTTGTCAAGCGTGGAGACTGGCCATCACTCTCACAGTGCCATATCTATTGCTGCCGCCAACTGCCGGTGCCGTAGCCACCATGTTCTTGTGATATTCCTGAACCTACTTTTCCAACGACTTTCAGGGGTAACCAACTAATCTCAGCCACTCGAAAACCCAGCAGGGCACGTGATTTCCCAACCAACGCGGATGGAAAACGTGACTCCGTATACCAAATGTAAAGCGCAGGCAGGTCATCGCGAGAGATACCCCGTTCCTTTTTACAAGGAGAGGAGGATACGCCGGCACAACGAGCATCGCTCCCGTCTTGAAAACGCTGAACAACTTCCATCTGAAATTAACTGTTGCTGAAATGAGTGTATAGTATACCAAATGGTTGGATCCATCGGATGGTCCTTGGAGAAACTGACTGACTGTCACAAAACCGAGAGTGTGTTTTTTCTAGCTACCGACGGACGCTGTGTGTAATTGGCACGGGCGGCAATAAATCAACCCAATGGGTGCGGCGCGATGGAGTACGTACTAGGTAGGAAAGCGAAGGCAGGATGACAAGAGGCCAGCCTCATCGATGGGGATATATCTCGATCTGTACGTGCATGCACTATAGTGGCCAGCTCGATCCATCGCAGCGGCTTCATTGCTGCGAGCGTATATTCGCTAGCTGGGACCCTTTGCCCCCTGCCCTCGTCGAGTGGATGCATGCCGCCAGATCCAACGGACGGATTTTGATCGGAGTAATTTTGATCATCCTACGGGCGCAGCATGATCGATCATGGACAAAACTTAGGCCACTAGCCCCCCCCCCCCCCCCCCCCCCCCCCCCTGCGGACTTTGTTTGTTTGGGGTACGGTAGGGTTTCTTCTCCACGCGAAGCAACTTGTTCCGGGGTTTCACCTATACGCAGCCGCATCCAATAACTACAATTACCCTACCACATCGATAGCCACTATCTTGTCCCACTGCTAGCTTCGTCTCCTCTGCATCAGCGGGTGGAAAGTGAGAGAAGCAGGGCAGCATTTCCCATGGACCATGGTAGTAGGTCACGTCGTGGCGTAGGGTTCGGTTTTGTTTTGTTACAAGTAGTAGGGGTGAAATTTTGTTTTCAGAACTTAAACTGGACTTAGCTGATCCTTTATTCCGTTTAACTCACTCCGTCCGCACCGCAGCCACGCCGGTGCCCCCGCCGGCACTTCCAATCAACCAGCGCCGCCCTTGAATCCCCTCAAATGGCCAGATCTAGTGTTGGGGGTCATCATCGCCGATTAGTTTGGTGCCAAAAGTTAAAAAATATATATATCGAACTGATGTCAAAACTTGTCCCAACATGCACGTATGGTTCAATTCCCATCCGCAGCTATGTACGCCGCTCGCATGGCGTGACAACGTAGCGCCAGGCCCACTGACAGCGACTAGGTGGAGCTAGAGCACAGCTTTTTGCAGAAAACCCCCTAAATTAGTACTACAAAATCTCATAAAAAGCCCCTGAAACGCCGACATGTGCCCATGGAGAACCCGAGACCCCATTTTATAGTCCCAAGGATGCTATTCAGACCCACCCAATCACCTTTCGTGTCTATAAATGACTTTTTTTAGAACTCTATAAAGGATAAATAGGCTTAATATTCAGTCAAAAAAAAATAGGCCTAATGTCTCGTTGCCAAACACGCTCGTGGGGTTAAATGGGCTGCATCCACTTGGACACATTTTCCATATGTTAGTTCTAATATAATGGATTTTTTAAATATATGTAAATAAAATTAGAATATTCATCTGTTATAAATAATATACATACAAATAAAATTACATACATTGAAAAAAGTTCATGTGATTCAAAAATATTTGCGTATTATTTTAAAAAATACCATACAATCAAAATAACTTTACGTATTCTAATTTTTTTTAAATTTTAAAAAGTGTAGATTTTACTAAAAATATAAAATAAATAAATAAATATTTGGATAAATTTTCATGTAACTTGAAAAATGTTCGCATTTTCAATTAAATATGCATGTAGTACATAATAAAGAATTATGTTTTCTTAAAAGGTGTTTACATGTTTTAATAAATTTGTGTGTTGGGAAAGAGACATTTATATACTTTTAACAAAAAGAAATAGAAATGATGTATGAAAAAATAAATAAGAGTCTAGTAAGCCCTAGACTGCATAGCCTCAAATGAATATTATTTATTCATAAAAACTTTTTTTATATTTCTTAAATATTAATTTATTTACATGAATACTTCTTAAAATAATATGTGTATATTTTTATTAAATACTCCAGTGATCATATTTTTCTTTAATATATGACTGCTTTTTTATATAACTATCTAAAATATATGAACCTAAATATTTCAAAATTTCATTTTTACTGCAATTATAATTTGCATATTTTTTCTAAAACGAAAAACAAAACAACGAACATATCGGAAATGGGCAGCTGTGACTGCAGCCCATTTAAGCACCCACGAGTTTTACACTTGGGATTTTTCCTCATGATTTTTAAACTTTTCAAAATGTGTATTTGAACGATGCATGCATATACACCTATGAGCCAAAGCCAATTTCCGCTAATTTATGGTGTTTTCTCAGGATAGAAAATGGCGATGCTCCAACCTTGTCCAGACACTATCAGTGGGCCTGACGTTTCAGAGACTTTTTATGAGATCCTAAATGATAAGTGTCACACGTGTGGCACGAAGCACTCCAATCGTGATAGTTTTTTCAACTAAAGTTGTCATCCAGAAAAAAACTCAAAAATAAAACTGAAACTTGTGATCCAAAAAAAGTTGCCATGCTTGACAGCTACTACAGGACGAAGGTAGTAAAGTTGCATCCTTGGATCACTAAATTTGCTATAAAGAATTTAAAGTTGACATATGTTTGTGTCACATGTGTGGCACTTATCAGGATCCTTACGAATTAGTGGTGCTTGCCACCATGCTGGCACACTACGCGAGCGCCATATACAGCTCCAGGCGCAAATTGAACCATACATGCTCTGTGTATCAAGTTTTGGAACCAGTTTTTTTTTACTTTAATACCTCGGATTCATACGAAGTGTCGCAGTTATTTTTTAATACCTCCGATTCATATGAAGTGTTGCGGTTATTTTTTAATACCTCCGATTCATATGAAGTGCCGAAGTTTTTAACTAACCACAATTCAACAAAGCGACATTTATTCTGGATCGAAGGAGTAGTTTTAGCACCAAACTACACATGGTGTACAATTGCAACATCCCAATTTTTAGTTTGGATGTTATACACAAGCTTTTAAATCAAGGCCAATATGACTGATATATAGGCCGATATATCAATTTTGGGGCTCTACGATATAGACATAACATATCATTTTGTAAATATCATTTTCAAACATATCACCCGATATGGACCGAAATATCGACCGATGCGGCCAATATTTAGCCCGATATGTCCACCGATATAGAACGATACGTAGATAACAATAGGTCTTTATTAAATAACAGTGAAATAAGATTATGCATTTACAACTTCGACATATATTATCAAAGTCATGCACAACATTTCGTACAAATGCATACATACCGTATTGTTTTTAATCATAGAGTAAGTATTTTGTGAATCTTTCCTTAATAGTTTATTAATCAACAAGTTAATAACAACGAATCTAAAAGTGTTATGTTGAAGTATTGACATCATACATTTTGTTTTACTAAAAATACATGTTTTGAACAAGAATAATGAAAAAAAAACTAGTCATGTTTTCTCCGATATATCTACATATCATCCGATATATCACCCGATATCCGACATCCGATATGTCGAAGCCAAACCAATACGAACTCGATATTCGATATTTGGAAGCTTCGTTATACATAGATCATCATATGCATATCATATTTCATTCTTGCATTTTGGTTGAGATCCTAGAAATCTTAAGCAGCTCAAGGACCCACGGAGAGAGTTGGAGGTTTCACAAAAATTCATATTTGAACTTAATTCAAATTTGAAGAAAGGATCAATTTGATTTTATTATTTTTATCTTCAAATATTTCCAATATTAAAAATAAATGAGAGAAAATAATATGACTTCTTCAAATTAAGAGAAATATTGGAGAAAGAATTTTAAAAATCAAATTATGATTTTTCTGGTATTTTATTTGCTATTTTATCGAATTAGAAAAATATGCATTTTTGAAAAATTGCATTTTTAGGCCAGAAAAATGCTCACTTTGTTCTAAATATTTTATTTAGACGGTGAAAATTGTTTTTGGCATTTTTAGAAGTTTTTTCGTATTTTATTAGGATTTTCTGCTTCGGGCGAAATTATTTAAAAAAAAGTTTCCTTCGCCCGACTAGGCCAAAGCCCAGCCGAGTAGGCCGGCCCACAGCGCCACCGCCTCCACCGCGTCCCCGAGCCGGAGTCCGGCCGGAGTCCGAGTCGCCATCGACTCGGGCGCCCCCTCGCCCAAGCCGACGCCCCCCCCCCCTCAGGCCTTTAAAAGGCGCCGACGTCGTCGCCTTCTCGTCACCCCGCCGACGTAGCCGACCCCGCCACCACAGTGCCGCCGCCGCCGCCCTTAGCCGCCGCCATAGCCGACCCCGCCACCACAGCGCCGCCGCCGCCGCCGCCCTTAGCCGCCGCCGTAGCCGACCCCGCCACCACAGCGCCGCCACCGCCGCCCTTAGCCGTCGCCGCCACCGCTACTGCCGTCGCCGTTGGACGCCGCCGCCGCCACCGCTCGCCGCGCCGGCGCCACTGCCCCGCACCGACGCCGCTGCCTCGCCCCGCCATTCGCGCCGACCCTGCCGCTCGCCGCCGGCCGGTCCGTTCGATTAATCGGTAAAAACCGATCCCCCGCCCGTTTTTTTAGGTTTTTGCGATTTTTGTTTTAGATCGATTTTTTGTCGGTTTAGTTTATTTAGCGGACATTCGTCCATTCGTTCGTTTAACGAACGATATTCGCCGGATAGGTTCAGACAACGAACGTTCTTCAGTCTTTTCTTTTTATTTTATTTTCGGTCAGGGACTTATCCGTGATTATTTTTATCGCGATTCAGCCCCTGATCTTTAAACTAGTATAACTTTTTACTCGTTTATCGAAATTAGAGGAAACCAGCGTCAAAATCTTCGTCTCGAAGCCCTCTTTCCAGTTAACCAAGTTGAACATGATTTTGGTACTGTAAAATTTGACTTTAGTCCAGATTAGTAAATGATCTTATTTTATTCGTATTTTGAGTTTTGTTGCTCCGTTTGAGTTGAATATTTTTGCGAATCGTAGCTAATCACATGTACCTACTGTTAAGATCTAATTCACATGTTAATTTTGTTGTTAGGTTTTGACTCTTGTTAGTTTAAGCCGTTTGTTTGTTTCGTGTTTGATTTGGATCTTTTCTCGGTTTCTCTCGTGTTTCGTTTGAGTGATTGCTTATGTATGCTACTGTTTGTCTATGCTAGATTACCCAAAGTGCGAAGGTTGTTACTACGAATCTCTAGAGTTTGCATATCGTCAGCAAGGCAAGTTACACTTTGATCATGCTCTTTTACACCCAGTGTTTACTATGCATTAGTTCTGCCCCACAAACAATTGCATTGGTAGGATTGGGAACATGTGGTTTTGGTTGTAGTGCTTGAGGTAGGAACCTAATACCTTTTGATCACCCCGAGAATATATGTTATGCTTATTATTGCTTAACCATGCTCGTAGACGGGGATTGGATCGTGATTCACACATGGAAGTTTGAGAGTTATGTTAATCATGGATAACATTAAGGTGGCAACTTCAATACACATCTGGGTGGATTGGTTGAGGCACCTGGAGTACCCAGTGTTGTCTGTTTTGGAAATCCCGGAGTACTCGTGTGATTATCCTATGGAATGCCACCCAGGCTCAAAGGGATCATAAGATTATTCATGCTAGAAACTTCCATGTGCAGCCACAAGCCATTATGGGCTCTGGCATAGTTGAGTAAGTTGCGTGAGCTCTTGAAGAGGTAGACTAGCATATGTAGAGGGATGTAGGTGGTACTGTCTACCCGGAGTAGAGAGTTAATGCTTCAGAAAGGCTATGTCTCGATCATCCGATCATGGATGCGGTCGAGTCTTGTGGGGAAAAGTGCAAATCTCTACAGAGTGTATAAGCTAATCATGGTTAGCCGTGTCTCTGGTTATGGACATCTTGAGTATCTGGTACTTGAATCTATTGATGTGATCTCATCAAGTCACTCTAATTAATTATGATGTTGGGTTAATGATGATACTTTTAATTGGGATTTGAGTTGGGGTTACCTTCTCAAATAATGGGCAACATGGGAGTAGTTAAATAAAATTTATTCCTTTGTTGTAGGAAAAAACTAGCTTTATGCAAAACCATGAAACTTATAGCCTCCACCAGCCAAATATTGCATGTAGATATAGTTCTTGCATTATCATTGCTTTACAGTGTAACTATCACTACTAGGGAAAAGCATATACACAGAATCTTATCAGCAGCGTGCTTCAAAATAACTCGCTGCTGCTAACTAGCAGTAGCGTGCCCAGACGAAACTCGCTGCTGAAACAAATATAGCAGTAGCGCATCCTCTCAAAGACGCGCTGCTGCTATAATTCCCACGAGGCCGCCGCGAGGCTAGTTATAGCAGCAACGCGTTATAGCGAAGCGCGCTACTGCTACGTAGCATAGTAGCAGCGCATTTCTCAGATAAGTGCTACTACTAAGTTTCCTACAAAAATTTAGTCCCACCTCGCTCCGTGAAGAGAGTTTCTACCACCTTAAATATGTTACTTCTCAAACTTTGACAAGCACTTGATCTTCATTGAACTCTATGTGTAGAATTTGTGGCTGCAATATGAGTCTTCACCTGTTCCTAAACCGGTGAGGACTCATATTGACAAATCAGATTGTACACAAAAAGATCGTTGATGATCAATGTATTTTTGATATATTGAACAAAGTCTATTTTTACATGCTGACACGTAGCAGTAGCGCTTTATTGTGAAAGGCGCTGCTGCTAGATAGCTTAGCAGTAGCGTATTTTCCTAGAGCGCGCTACTGCTAAGTCATTCATCTCCCCATCTCCTCTATTCCGATCCACTCACACAACCACTCAATCCTCTCCGTCTGTGCCGCGCGCCGGTCCACCCCCGTCGCCCCTCCTCCGTCTGCACCGCGCGCCGTCACCTCCTCCTCCTTGCTGGACTCGGTACCGGCCTCCTCCTCCGTCCTCCCTCTCCACTCGCCGCTGGCCGGCCCCTCCTCGCTCCGCCTTCCTCCTCCGTCCTCCCTCAACTGGCCACGCCGGCCAGCCCCTCCTCGCCCCGCCTTCCTCCTCCATCCTACTCTCTTCTCCCTCCTCGAGTCACCCCTCCTTCTCCCTCCTGCTCATATGCAACATTTTGATTTAGTTGATATAATTTAGTTGATTTAGTAGGCTAGTTGATTTAGTTGACTTAGAACATTTTGATTTAGTTGATTTAGTAGGCTAATTCATTTAGTTGATTTAGTTGACTTAGAACATTTTGATTTAGTTGATTTAGTAGGCTAGTTCATTTAGTTGATTTAGAACATTTTGATTTAGTTGATTTAGTAGGCTAGTTGATTTAGTTGATTTAGAACATTTTGATTTAGTTGATTTAGTAGGCTAGTTGATTTAGTTGACTTAAAACATTTTGATTTAGTTGATTTAGTAGGTTAGTTCATATGCAACATTTTGATTTAGTTGATATGATTTAGTTGATTTAGTAGGCTAGTTTATTTAGTTCACTTAGAACATTTTGATTTAGTTGATTTAGTAGGCTAGTTCATATGCAACATTTTGATTTAGTTGATATGATTTAGTTGATTTAGTAGGCTAGTTGATTTAGTTCACTTAGAACATTTTGATTTAGTTGATCGTTAATCCTTTGCTCATATTGCTTTAGGAAAAATGGCGCCACCACCACCACCACTATGTCGACTGTGCAAGTCAAGATGCGCCAGCAGCCTTGCAACAGGCAAGCTGTTCGGCATCTACTTCCAGCCGAGTTTTCGTCATGCGGTGGTAAGAAATTAGATGAAATGTAATAACTATTTTATTTTTAGTGTTGGCATTACTGCATTGTGTCATTTTGCTTATTTTACACAGATCGTCCCATGCAATGTGATGTTGAAATTCAACAAGCTGACAGGAGACACTGTGACATTTGAGGCTCCTGGGGGGCCGTACACTATGGAGGTCGAGAAAGGACGCAATATGTCGCAGATTGGAGGAGATGGATGGGCCCGTTTCGTCGCTCGCATGCGTCTTACTGGCGGTGAGTTGATCAGCTTCTCCTTCCGAGCAGAAAGACCCAAGCTAGCTGTCATTTATCTCAACCTGGTGGAAGATGATAAAGATGACGAAGATGATGAAGATGATGAAGATAATGAGGACCCACTCGATGAAGATGATGAGGACCCACTTCATGAAGCCATCATAGCTCAAAGAACAAGGCTGAGTGAGGAGGAGGTGTCCAACCTGTGGGACATAATTCCGCCACGTGCTGACTTTGTCGGGGTGCCATTCGTGACCCGCTTGACAAATACCATGGTTGATCGACATGATATGGTATGTTGTACTTACAAATGCAAATTATCCAATGAATTACTTAGTGTACAGTCCAATGATATGGTATGTTGTGTGGAATCTAATCGATGATATGTTTTAGTGTAGAGTTCGATCACATGCTTATTAGTGTAGAATCTAAGAAAACTATTAATAGTGTAGATAATCAATATGTACTTATTTGCGAGGCTATTTATTAATTGATATGTTTTTCTTATTCAGAAATTGGCAAAGAGCATATCTGTGAGTTATGGTATCAAGCCTGATGAAGAAGGCTCAGCTGGACTACGCCTTACTGCAAGGGGCTCCGTCACAACCTGTACTTACCGCGTGGACACGGACGGCCGCACACACTTAAACTCGGTTGGGTGGAAGAAATTCCTCGATGGCAAGAATCTTCGTGTTGGACAGGCCATCCTAATTACTATCAGGAACACCAACCGCCCAGGCTTGAGGATGATGATTGTCTTCGATGTCATCTAGAACTACATATGTGTGTGTGTGGCTATATCATCTAGAACTACATATGTGTGTGTGGCTATATCATCTAGAACTACATATGATGATCGTCGTCGATATCATCTAGAACTACATATGATGATGGCCGTTGATATGACCTTGTACTGCTTGAGGATGCATGTTGATTATGCATGAAATTGTTATCTAGTACTCCCTTCGTTCCAAATTACTCGTCGTGGTTTGAACTAAAATCACGACGAGTAATTTGGAACGAAGGGAGTACTACCTAGTAATGGTTTATGAATTTGATATCTACTAGTAGTACCTAGTATCTAGTATCTGAAAGGGAAACTAAAAGGGAAAGAGGTAATGGGAAAATGATGAAAGATATAGCAGTAGTGAGGGATGGCGAAATCGCTACAGCTAGTTAATAGTAGCGTGTTCCTAAAAAGCGCTGCTGATATGGTCAACAGTAGTAGCGCTGGTTAGGGCCGCGCTACTACTATGAGTTAGCTGTAGCGCCTTATTAGTAGCGCGGCCACCCGCGCTGCTGCTAGCCTCAAAACCCGCGCTACTACTAGGGTTTTCCCTAGTAGTGTATGCCTGCATATTCCATGTGCTGACCCATTTAGGGAAGCAACGTCTTATGTTGCAGACTACTTAGACGACGAATAAGGTGCGATAGGTCATTGTTTTGCACTCAGCTATGCCGTTGGAGTTGATGGACTCATTTTCGTTTGAAGCTTCCGCAGTTATCTAGTTTAGATGGCCTTCAGCCATGATTCATTTATGTAATCATACTCTTTATGAGGACTCGATGTAATATGTGTGTGATTGAAACTCTGTTATAATTCGAGTACTGTGCGTGTCAGCATTACCGATCCAGGGATGACACCGATGCACATAGACTTGACCGTTTGAGGTCTGGTCGCTACAAGATGGTATCATAGCACACGCTGACTGTAGGATGCGACCACTAGAATGAGCCACATGATTTTTCTTCTCTAGTCATTTCTAATTCTCCTCTCTTTCTACTCTATAGATGGCGGATCCCAGGAACAAGTTCACCCAGCCGGATGACGGCACCCCTTTCGGAAAGCACTTGAAGGAAGTCACTAAGTATTTGAACATCGGATTACCAAGCTTCACGGGGACTTTCTCTACATTTGTATCGGAAGAGGAGCGCTGGAAGATCAAAGTCTGGATACCTGGGAGGACTGTTTCGCCAACAACGGAGCCTATTGATTTCTACTTGGATGCACCAAGCTGGAGTATTGGAAAGAGCATGGCTTCACATATCACCTTTGGACGCATATGTGAGGTGTATCACAAGGAGCTGGAGAATACCGTTTACCAGATATGTGGCCGCCGAGATGACAAATGGGAGATGATCCATACCCGGAGGGATGGATCAATTGCAGCTTACATTCAAGAGATGGGAGATCATATTCGTTGATAGGAGAATCAACAAATTATCCACATGAAGAAGATCAAGAAACCGGTGAGGAGAAACAACGAGCTGGAAGAGGAGATCAAGTCAACACGCAACGGATACGAGGAGGAAATCACAATACTAGTAGAAAAGAATGACGACCTGACAAGGAAGCTAGGAGTATTCATGGGAGACCCCGCGCCAGGAGGAGATGACGACCATCCCGAGGACTACATCATCATTGGCAACACCGACTCCGACCCTGATAGTAGTGATGATGATTACGTTGATGAAGGTGGAGCAGATATCATGGAGTCTTCTTCTGATGAAAATTTCTAGACGACCAACATTGTAATTAGTAGAATTTCCCTCCAAGTATATGCAACGATCGAGTTTGTAGTTATAGGTTAGACCGTTTTTGTGTGACTTGTGTGCTATTGATTGAAGTGAAATTGATTGTGTTTGTCTCATGAGCATTATGGGTAGTGAATCTCTCTTAGACCCCAATTCTATTCTATTTTCTCACCCCTTCTAAACCCATCAGATGCGTCCGAGACGTGACAATGGATTTGCCTTCCCACCGGAGCTCACTCAGTTGATCCAGCAGCAGAATACCTCGCTGCAGCTTTTAGTCCAGAATCAGAACCAAGGCAACAACAACACACCAACCCACCACCACCACCCCTGTTGATCACCTAGCCCGTTTCCTAAGGTTGAATCCGCCAGTGTTCTCTAGTAGCACCGAGCCGATTGTTGCAGATGATTGGCTCCGCAAGATTGGAAGAGAGCTGACCACTGCAGGATGCACAGATGCAGAGAGAGTGCCTTTTGCCGCACATCAGCTTGATGGACCCTCAACATCATGGTGGGAGAATTTCACAGCCACTTACCCCATTGACACTGTTACATGGGATTAGTTTTAGCAGGCTTTCCGCACTGCGCATGTTTTAGCAGGAGCTATGAGCATGAATAAGCGTGAGTTTCGCAACTTGCGCCAAGGAGGAAGTACCAGTGGTGAAGGATTACCCCAACGTATTTTCGGAGGAGTTACCAAGCATGCCACCAGATCGAGACATTGAGTTTTTGATTGAGCTATTTCCAGGCACCGGGCCAATATCAAAGAGACCGCATTGGTTGCTCGCACAAGATTTGGAGGAAATTAAAGAGGAGATCAAGGAGTTACTGGATAAGGGTTACATTCGACCAAGTTCGTCACCTTGGGGAGTCCTAGTGCTTCTAGGGGAGAAGAAGGATGGATCTTTAAGGATGGTTGTTGATTATCGTGCGTTGAATGAAGTGACGATCAAGAACAAATACCCTCTGCCATTGATCAATGATTTGTTTGACCAGTTGCAAGGAGCTAAAGTTTTCTCTAAGATTGATCTTTGACCAGGTTATCACCAGTTGAAGATTCGAGAGCAGGATATACCTAAGACAGCTTTTACCACAAGGTACGGGCTATATGACTATACCGTCATGTCATTTGGTCTGACTAACGCACCTGCCTATTTCATGAACATGATGAACAAGGTGTTTATGGAGTTTTTGGATAACTTCATCGTGGTGTTCATTGATGATATATTGGTCTACTCAAAGAACAAAGAGGAGCATAAGGAGCATTTGCGTTTGGTACTTGAGAAGCTCAGAGAACATCAGTTGTATGCCAAGTTCAGCAAGTGTGAGTTTTGGTTGAAGGAAGTTGGATTTCTCGGACATGTTATATCCGGAGAAGGAATAGCAGTAGACCCTGCCAAGGTTGCTTATGTGACTAAATGGGTGGCACCCACATCAGTTGGAGAGATAATGAGTTTTCTTGGACTCGCGGGATATTATCAGAGGTTCATTGAGAATTTCTCCAGGATTGCAAAGCCCATGATGGAATTATTAAAGAAGGACACCAAGTTTAAATGCACTAAGGAGTGTGAAGCCAGTTTTTAGGAGTTGAAGAAACGTTTGGTTACAGCCCTAGCGCTGATTCTCCCAGACCAATGGAAGGATTATCAAGTGTATTGCAACGCTTCACGTCGAGGACTTGGAGCAGTGCTTATGCAGGAAGGAAGAGTTGTTTCATATGCCTCACGACAGCTTAAACCTCATGGAGGCATGATTTGGAGTTAGCAGCCGTAGTGCATGTGCTGAAGACATGGAGGCATTTTCTCATCGGAAACCATTGTGAGGTATACACGGATCATAAGAGTTTGAAATATATCTTCACGCAGAAGGAGTTGAACCTCAGGCAAAGGAGATGGTTGGAGCTGACTATGACATGAAATTGCACTATCATCCCGGAAAGGCCAATGTAGTAGCAGATGCATTGAGCCGCAAGAGTTACGTTAATACGCTCATGACCGGAGGATTACCCAAGGAGTTAGCAGATGATCTCCGAGAGTTATGTTTGTAGATAGTCCCGAGAGGTTATGTAGCAGCATTAGAAATTCAGTCTACTTTGATGCGTAAGATCATAGAAGCCCAGAAGACTGACAAGGAGATTGCCGAGATAAAGGATGAGTAAAGGAAAGGCCAAAGGATTTCGTGAGGATGAGCACGACACTTTATGGTTTGAGGATCGCGTATATGTGCCTAATGACCCCGAGATCAAGAAGTTGATTCTGCAAGAGGCCCATGATTCGCCATATTCAATTCACCCAGGGAATACTAAGATGTATCTGGATTTGAAGGAAAGTTTCTGGTGGACAGGAATGAAGAAGGATATTGCCGAGTATGTAGCAGTATGTGATGTATGTCAGAGAGTTAAGGCGGAGCATCAGAAGCCAGCTGGATTGCGACAGCCATTGCCGATACCCGAATGGAAGTGGGATAAACTTGGCATGGATTTTATCACTGGATTGCGTAGGACTCGTTTAGTCTATGACTCTATCTGGGTTGTAGTCGATCGTTTGACGAAAGTAGCTCATTTCATTCCGCTGAAGACCACCTATATGTGTAAGTGCATCTAGTGCCACCCCTAGTTTGGTTTTGGAGTATTGACGACAAACGTGGTTGAGGGACTAATGTGTTTGTGAGAATTGCAAGATAACATAGGTAGTAGTCCCTCCTTGATTTGGTTTACCTACCGGAGATGACCCCTAAAAATGTATGAAGACATTGAAGATAATGGTGGTACGTGAAGATATTCACATTGAAGACTATGACAGAAGAAGACATTGAGTGAAGACTATGGAGCGCGAAGACTTAGTAGTTTTGTTGTTTCTTTTCTTCTTTGTTGAGTCATAGGAACCACCACACTGTTAAGTGGGGTCCAAGTGCACAAAGTCAGAGTGACTGAAGTGATGCTCAACCAAAATCCTATGTCTTCGAGCGAAGACAATGAGAGCAAATCTTATCCAGAGTCGGATAATCAGCTTTAGTTGTAGCCCAAGTCAAGCTGTCACGTGTGTTTGAAATCTGACCGTTGTGACACGTGTCAGTTCCTTAGTGACCCAGGGTCATTTCGGACAAATCAGGTCGGGTTTCCCAGTGGCTATAAATAGCCCACCCCCTACACCATAAATTGGTGGCTGCTCAGAGTTAGTGCACGGCTTTTGTCATTGAGAGCAACCCACCTCCGAAGAGTTTGAGAGAGAAATCCTTGTGAGGACAAAGCCCAAAACACCCAGAGCCCAAAGAGTGTTTGGCATCACTGAAGTCTTTCTGACCGTGTGATCTGAAGACTTGTTACACTTGAGGACTGTGAATCCTCCAGCCGGTTAGGCGTCGTGTTCTGAGCATCCAAGAGTAATTGTGGATCGCCGGTGAACGAAGTCTGTGAAGGTTTGGAAGTCTACCTTGAAGACTTACTAGAGTGATTGGGCGAGGACTGTGTGACCTTAGCTCAAGGGGAACAAGGTGAAGACACGGTCTTCTGAGTTCAATCTCAGTCTCCCTAACCAACGTACAGTTGTCACAGCAACTGGAACTGGTCGAACAAATCCTTGTCTTCACAACACACTGGTTCTATCTCTTACTCTCCTTACTTACAGTTTGTCTTTGTGAAGTCATTGCCTGATTGCTCTGCCTGTTTGACTTCACTGTGTGACTACTTGTTCTGATTGGCTTCATACTATCTTCCATCCTGATCCTACTACCTAGCTGCTATCAGTCATCATGCTTTAGCTTCATACTTGTTTGACTATGGCTTGTCTAGTGTAGTTCATCTTCCGCTGCATGTTTATAGGTCCAGTTTTCGTGTTTGTCTTCGAAACTTTCATGTTTTGAAGACTTTCATAAAAATCGCCTATTCACCCCCCTCTAGTCGATAACTAGCACTTTCAATTGGTATCAGAGCAAGGTACTCCCTTGTTCTGTGTGATTCGGTTTAACCACCTGGAGTTTTAGCTATGTCGACTGCAGGGATAATCAAAGTCTCCGCTGCGTGCCCTGTCTTCGATGGCACTGAATATCCCTACTGGAAGAATAAGATGCGTATGCATCTTGAAGCCATTGATGTCGATCTGTGGTATGTCGTCAAGAACGGCGTTCCCAAGACTGGTGAAGGTGTCACCCCTACTGATGTCAAGAAGTTCATTCAACTCGATTCTACTGCGAAGAACATCATCTGTGGTCATCTGACCAAAGGGCAGTATGGCCGTGTGAGTGCTTTGGAAACGTCGAAGCTAGTCTGGGACTGGCTCTCCAAGGTCAATGAAGGCGTTTCAACTCAGAGAGATCAAAGAATCAGTGTCCTACGCAACCTCTTCAACCGCTTCAAGAGAAATGACAATGAAAATGTCCAGCTCACGTTTGATCGTCTCACTGACATCACAAACGAGCTTCAGGCTCTCGGCGCCACTGAGATCACCAAGCATGAAATCGTCAAGACGCTTGTGAGATCTCTTGACAGCTCATTTGACACTCTAGCTCTTATGATTCAAGAACGCCCTGACTTCAAGACACTCGATCCATCTGACATACTTGAGAGGCTCAACACACATGAGTTCCAGCTATCTGAGAAAAGAGATATCTATGGTCCCAACTATGGCCGAACTCGCGCTTTGAAGGCAAAGGTTGTTTCCTCATCTGAAGAAGAATCTGACTGCAGTTCTGGTGAAGCTGAAGACCTTGGAAAGGAGCTTGCTATGCTTGTGAAGAAATTACAGAAGTTCACTAAGAAGAAAGGCTTCAGAAAGTCTTCACGATCCAGTTCAAGAAATGATGAAGCTTCTTCCATGACCACAAGAAGAGAACCTGTCACAAGTGCAAGAAACCTGGTCACTACATCTCTGAGTGTCCACAGTGGGACAATGAGAAGAAAAAGAAGAAGAGCAAGGAATATGATTCTGATGACAAGAAGAAGAAGAAATACTCAAAATCTTCTTCCAAGTCCTCTTCCAAGTCTTCATCACACAAGAAAAGTTCGTCTGGCAAGGCTCGTGCTTTTGTTGGCAAGGAAATGGATTCAGAGGAGGAGTCTGCTTCTGAGGAGGTAGAAGTGGTGGAGTCTGAGGAGGAGTCTGACTCTGGCGTTGCAAGTCTGGCTTGAGCTTCAGCCTACGTTGCCAAGTCCATCTTCAACACTGAAGACAATGTATCCATCACCAACGTTGATGCCAGTGACAAGGACGACTCCGCTCCCACTTACTGCTTCATGGCACGCGGTGCCAAGGTAAACTCACGCGATGCTTACTTTCAAACATCAAGTGAAGATGACTCTGATTGTGAATCCAAACCCATCTACAAAACACTTGCTAAAATTGCAACTGAACAACAGAAAGCTATGGAACATATTCAAAAACTGTTAGAAAAAAGCGATGATCTGTTGGACGCTGAAATGACCCGATGTCAGTCCTTAATTGAAGATATAAAAAATCTTCATGTTAAGTACCAAGAGCTTGAAGGTCGTCATGAGTCACTCTCATCAACCCATGAAAAGCTTTCCTATGATTATCTTCAGAGGAAGCAAGAACTTGAGAAGTTGAGAGCGGCTCATGAAGATCTTCAAAAGGAAAACGAGTCGCTTCGCGCTCAACAGATCAGTCCCGCTCAGGAAGGATTTAAACCACCATGTTTAAAATGTCTTGAGCGTGACAACGCTAATTCTGTTGCTGAGTGTTCTACTGCTGCTACTGCTTCAATATCTTCAACCATCGATGTGGTAACTAACCCCTCTGCGGAGGATGCCACTGCTGTTGCTGATGAAAATGCCAGATTGAAAACATTGCTTGAAACAGGAATGTACAAAAGCCTCAAGGGGCATCAAACACTATGTGATATCCTCAAAAAGCAGATCTTGAACCGAAACCCTAGGAAAGAGGGTGTTGGGTTCGAGAGGAAAATGAATGTTGATGGTTCTTACTGGAAGCCTGAGCAGTACCCCAAAACCACATGGGTTGCTGCAAAGGAACCTTCAATGGATCCATCCACCTTATCTGGATTTACTTGTGCTAATCCAATTGTTATTGATGAATCCTTTGATGCAAACTATAAACTGTTTAAGAATCAGAATGGTGAAGTGTTTGCCAGGTATATTGGTACTAACTGCAGGAATGGACCACCTATGAAGAAGATCTGGGCACCTAAACAGGGTATTGAGAATCTTCCTGTGAATGTCATCATGACACCACCAAGGAAGAAGACAAACCCCAGACCTATGGCTTCATATGGCCCAAAGGCTTCATACAGATACAGGACTCACCTGAGTCACCCTAACGCCAATGTTTTGCCGGGAAACCATACTCAGACTTATGAATATGAGCGTGTGTCTTCAAACCGCTATGTTCATAGAACTAAGAACTTTTCTGCTTATTCATATGAGTATCGTTCTTCTCCTGCAAGGCTATTTGCTAGGGCTCCAAAGCCGAAATTCTTAGGTGCTGCACTTAGACTCATTGCTTCTAAGCCACCCCTGAAGATGTGGGTGGTTAAGAAGAATTAACTTTCTTTTGCAGGGAAAGGTCTCCAGCCGGAAATCAAAGGCGTCCGATGCTATTGCTGGGGACCTAAAACACATTATGGGACGCAAGATAAAATGCCCAAATGGTCTTACTATGTATTTCGTATCTGAATCGCTTGCCAGTCACACTATCAGTCCTAACCTTGATCTAAGCTTTGATAACCTCTTGTGCGTCAAATGTTTATGCTTCACAATACTCTTTGTGAAGCCTATCCTCCTAACTGCACTATAGGGTACGACACCTTGTGCTTCAGAATGGATTATGGACAGCGGATGCACTAACCACATGACTGGTGATCGAAGTCTTCTCATGGACTCAACCTTACGTCCATGTGATAAAAGTCACATCACATTCGCTGACACTGGTAAAAGCAAGGTATTGGGCCTAGGTAGAGTTGCAATCTCAAGGGATCAGCACATGGACAAAGTGATGCTTGTTGAATCCCTTGGTTTCAACTTAATGTCTGTCTCAATGCTTTGTGACTTAAACATGATTGTGCTATTTGGAAAATATCGTTGCCTTGTACTAATGGAATCTGACAAGTCTCTAGTCTTCGAAGGGTACAGGAAAGATGATCTGTACATGGTAGACTTCTCAGCAGGACCACAGATGGCCGTATGTCTTCTAGCCAAGTCTTCAGAGTGCTGGCTCTGGCATCGGAGGCTAGGGCATGCTGGCATGAGGAACCTACACACTCTCGCCAAGAAGAAGCACGTCATAGGCATCGAAGGCGTCAAGTTCAAGAAAGATCATCTATGTGGTGCTTGTGAAGCTGGGAAGACGACAAGGGCCAAGCATCCCTCGAAGACAATCATGACTACATCTCGACCTTTTGAGTTGCTCCACATGGACTTGTTTGGTCCCACTCACTACTCTACTCTCACTGCAACTGCTTGTCTCTATGGTTTCGTTATTGTTGATGATTATTCAAGATACACTTGGGTGCACATAATTCTCTTCAAGACTGAAGTGCAGGATGTCTTCAGACGCTTCGCCAACCGCGCCATGAACAACTATGGCGTCAAGATCAAGCACATTAGGAGTGACAACGGCACAGAATTCAAGAACACAGGCCTCGACCTCTATCTTGACACCTTATGCATCACTCATGAGTTTTCTGCTCCTTACACACCTCAGCAGAATGGCATCATGGAGCGCAAGAACAGAACCCTTATTGAGATGGCTCGGACGATGCTTGACGAATACAAGACTCCAAGAAAATTCTGGCCTGAAGCCATTGATACTGCATGCCATGTCATCAACCGTGTTTATCTTCACAAGCTTCTGAAGAAAACATCCTATGAGCTTCTAACTGGTAAGAAGCCAAACGTAAGCTACTTCAGAGTATTTGGTGCTAGGTGCTGGATCAAGGATCCACATCACACTTCAAAATTTGCACCGAAAGCACATGAGGGTTTTATGCTTGGTTATGGAAAGGACTCGCACTCCTACAGAGTCTTCAACCTCTTTCACTATAAAGTGGTTGAAACTGTGGATGTGCGGTTCGATGAAACTAACGGCTCGCAAAGAGAGCACCTGCCAAATGTGCTAGATGAAGTACCTGCCAGTGAATCAATCAAGCTAATGGGAACAGGAGAGATCATACCATCAGAGGCCCAGCCTGAAGAGGAACTCATTATTTCTGCACCTGATCAACCTGAAGACATTGCTCAGCCTGAAGACAATCCTCCAAATGATGACAATGATCAGCAGGAGCAAAATCTTCGTCTAGTTCATCCTCGTGTTGGAAATGAAGTACAAATTGAGAAGATAATCGATAGCATCAATGCACCTGGTCCACTCACTCGTTCAAGAGCAACACAGCTAGCAAATTTCTGTGGGCACTTTGCATTTGTCTCAATCTCTGAACCCAAGAAAGTTGCTGAAGCCTTCATGGAACCTGAATGGATTCAAGCTATGCAAGAAGAGCTTCAACAGTTTGAGCTGAACAATGTATGGGAACTTGTCAAGCGTCCTGATCCTCGCAAGCACAACATAATAGGCACAAAATGGATATATCACAACAAACAAGACGAGCATGGTCAAGTGGTCAGAAACAAAGCACGGCTCGTTGCTCAAGGATACACACAAGTTGAAGCAATTGACTTCGATGAAACATTTGCTCCAGTGGCTAGGCTCGAAGCCATTCGCATACTGCTAGCTTACGCAAATCATCATAACATCCTTCTGTATCAAATGGATGTGAAGAGTGCCTTTCTCAATGGAAAGATTGAAGAAGAAGTGTATGTTGCACAACCGCCTGGCTTTGAAGACCCAAAACATCCTGATATGGTATACAAGCTCAACAAGGCACTGTATGGCCTCAAACAAGCCCCTCGTGCTTGGTATGACACACTCAAAGACTTCCTGAAGAGCAAGGGCTTCAAACCTGGTTCTCTAGATCCCACTCTCTTCACGAAGACATATGATGGTGAACTGTTTGTGTGCCAAATCTATGTGGATGACATTATCTTCGGTTGCACCAACAAGAAATACAGTGATGAATTTGGTCACATGATGCAAGAACAATATCAAATGTCCATGATGGGAGAGCTGAAGTTCTTTCTCGGTCTTCAAATCCGTCAGCAACGCAACGACATATTCATATCTCAAGAAAAATATCTCAAAGATTGCCTAAAGAAGTTTGGAATGCAAGACTGCAAAGGATACACGACGCCAATGCCAACCAAAAGTCATCTAAGCCCCGACGCCAATGGTAAAGATTTCGATCAAAAGGTATACCGCTCCATGATTGGCTCTTTACTTTACTTATGTGCATCTAGGCCAGATATCATGCTTAGTGTTTGCATGTGTGCCCGATTTCAAGCGGCACCAAAGGAGTCGCATCACTTAGCTGTGAAGCGAATTCTTCGATATTTGGCTTACACCCCAACACTAGGATTATGGTATCCAAAGGGCTCAGAGTTTGATCTGGTTGGATTTTCGGATGCTGATTATGCTGGTGACAAGGTGGATCGCAAGTCTACATCTGGCACATGTCACTTTCTGGGTCGATCTCTTGTCTGTTGGTCTTCAAAGAAGCAGAACTGTGTATCACTCTCAACTACTGAATCTGAATACATTCCTGCTGGATCTTGCTGCGTTCAGCTTCTGTGGATGAAGTAAACTCTTAAGGACTATGGCATCCATCTGAAGCATGTGCCACTCTACTGCAATAATGAAAGCGCTATCAAGATTGCCAACAACCCATTTCAGCACTCGAAGACAAAGCACATTGAAATTCGTCATCACTTCCTCAGAGATCATGTTATGAAAGAAGATATTGATAGCATTCACGTCAAGACAGAAGAGCAGTTGGCTGATATCTTCACTAAGCCCTTGGATGAGAAAAGGTTTTGCAAGTTGCGGTGTGAGCTAAATATCTTGGAATCCTCGAATGTCCTGTGATTAGGCACACGTCCTAACACTTATGCAGTTTGATGACTTAGATGTGCAACACACGAAGTAATGTATATCTTCAATCAATGAAGACATACACTCTAAGTGTGAATACATTAATGTGGAAATTGACTTCAGAGTGCCACGATAATTGTGCGCCGTGTCTGGGTCTAATACTTCCTATACGGTGGGTAATGCCACCACCAAACTCTTATGAAGTGTTTCCTCATGGCGCCATATTTGCAAAGTCTTCGCAATTGATTTAACTTCAACATTAATTTGATTTCATGATTACTGATTTGGCTTTACTCGGTTATATATATATACTGTATTCTGTCCTCTAAAGCATTCACTTATGGCTATATCTTCTTGTTTGAATCTTTTGAACTAAGTGAATGTGATCGGACCCTAACCTCTCTATGCTTTCTACCTCAAGCTCTATCTATCCAAATCATATGCATTCTGTTGAAACTGTCGAATGTCTTCTTTATGTCCTTGTCAGCAGAAGATACAGAGACGAACATTTATATCTAGCTTTAATGACATATCCTTTTGCCTGAAACCCGGAGAATTCGGAACGACCACCCTGACAATCCAGGCGTGCGTGGGAGCGTGGAACAACTCTCAATGAGTTGCATGTTCACCACGTGTCCATCAGATGTGAACCGCCAGGGGCACCTGCATAATTGCGCTGTGCTGTCTCTATCCTTATAAATGCGTGTCTCGTCTCGGTCAAAAATCCTTCTTCCTCCTTCTCCACCTCTCGCAAACCCTAGCGCCTACGCTAGCTCTCGACTATGCCGACGACGAAGCGCTTAGCTGCCGCGACCTCCTCGACGCCGTCCTCACGCCGGCCGCGGACCTCGTCTTCTCCGTCGTTGCCGTAGGTGTCCTCCATCGCCAAGTTAGGGCACGGGAGATCGAACTGCTCGGCATCCATCTTCGCTCCGTCTAGCAGTTCTTCGTGTGGTAATAAAAGTTTACTTTTTACCATCTTTTTGATCTGATAGAATCATCCCTTCCTACCAAAAGTGGTTTCTAGATCTTTGAACATGAATCTATCTCTTTCTGCATCTCATATTCTGCCTAGTACATTCACTTATGCTTCTTCACAAGTTAGATTCCTCACTTGTACTTATTCTTGGATTTGTACAACTTTGGAACCAACTCTCATCATATAAGTGAATGTCTTCGCGTTATGAGGTCAATGTCTTCAAACTGATTTAACTTCAAAATCTTCTGAGAATGCATATGACCTCTTCCCCTTCCCTCGCACCTTTAATGCTGTCACAGGTACATGTCCGTGGGAGAATCCCTTGGTTCTCATAGTCTGCATTCATTTGCAGAATTCTTGCAGAGTCACATCAACTCACCTGAAGCGAGTTCCTGTCAGTCCAGCCGTTTGAAGCCATTGCGCGTACTGAAGCCTTTCAGTTTACACTTCATGGCAACTGAAAAGTCAGCAAGAAAGGGAGGAAGACAACATCGTGGTAACACTTCCAAGGATTTACCTCCAGATTTGCATGAGATGTACAAAACTGACCTAGAAGAAACCTATACTGAACGCAAGAATCGAATCCAATGGATTCGGAGATATTGGGCAGAAGAATGGTTTAGATATTGCTTCATCACTAAAGAATATGCAGATAAGAATGCCCTCAAGGCACCCTGGGTGATATTTTGTACAAAAATCTTCCACCTAGGACTCAGGCTGAAGCTATTGAGCAAGGCTTCTATCCTTGCATGGTGCGTGGACCACAGCCTGAGAATGCTGACCCTTCTTCACTACTCTGGTGTCGTGAAGACAGTCTGTTCAAGCGCAACTACCAGTTCGCCAAAGACTCAGCTGCAAAGAACAAGAAGGATCTAGGGCTTGACTTCAACCCTGGTCCCTCCTCACCTCGGGACAATGGCACCCGTGAAGCCAATGAAAACAGGATCGGCCCCTTCTACAACCTTGCTGGCCTCATCACTCACATTACTGTTCAAGGTGCCAAAGTGGATCATTCTGATGATGACGCTGACACCGACGAAGCTCCATCTCCTGCTCCAAAGCCTCAGAAGCAAAAGAAGACTAAAGCTTCAAAATCATCTGCTGCTCCAAAGGCTTTGAGAGCGAAGCCATTGGCAACTGCCCCTTCTGCTCCCAACAATAACTCTGAAGATCTCTCTCGCATCTCCATGAGGCGTGAGAAGCCACAGAAGACACCAGTTCAACAACTGAGTCATGCACCAACACCTGCTGCCATCCTGAGGAATGAATCTGAAACCATTGACTTGTCTTCAGATGAAGAATTTGGTGAAGATGCTCTGGAGCAGCTGATCAAGAGTAAGCAAGAGGCGGAGATGTTCAATGATCTGCCCCTCTTTGATGTAAACATTCTGAAGAACTTCATTGATGAGTGGTTTGATAATCAAGATCTCAGCTTTGATGACCTTCAGCTTCCCATTGGCGTCAGCGTTGCTTTCCAAGGCGCCATTGCTCCTGAGCTTGCTCTGGCTCAGCGCATAGTTGAACTGAAGCGAAAGATAGACTTCGAGAAGGAACAGTTCAAGAAGCATGTAGCCAAGCTGAATGTGGCCGATGTGCAAAAGTTCAAGGTGATGCTTAATGACCTCAAGGAGTCATTTCGGAAGAAATGCAAGGAAGCCAAAGGCTCAAGAGAGCGCATGAAAGCACTCGCAGATAAATGCGTTCAAGCCTACAATGAAGCTGAAAAGCATAAGGCACTTGGCCGCCCTGGCATTGACCCCTCAATGGCTGCCAAGAAAAAGAAGTCATCTGAAGCCAACACTGAAGCACCACGGCAGGAAGAACCACACATTGTCTTCCCTACCAGCATGTGCGGCCCGAAGCCCAAGGCTCCTTCAGTGGCTTCTGAACAGAAGAAAACCAAGGCAGCTGAAGCCGAAGCCAGGAAGCAGAAAACCAAGCGCACCACTGATGAAGCACCACCCCCTAAGAAGAGAAAAACCAAGAAGAGAGATCGGGCTGCTCCTACAGAGCCCCTTGTTGTTGAACCCCTTGCCTTTGTTCCCCCTCCGTCTGCAAACCAAGAGCGTCGAATGATTGTTCATGAGCCTGCTTCCACAGAGGCTTCTGAAGCTCAAGAAGTTCCGGTCGTCGACCCCTTCGCGACTGAAGACATTGTTCAAGATGATGCAGTTCTCCTCAGATCGAGCGCCCAACGGTATCATCGTCTGTTCAAACGAACATTTAGCTTATCAGCATTGGTCGTCCTTTGACGCCAATCTCACAATATGCATCGTGGGCTGATCACCCCCAGTAAGCTACCCCACATCAATACTCACCAAGTACACCCCAACCGTCATTTGTGCCCGTCATCAGCCCCATGTCCAATGATGACAACTACATGGAGACATCACCATCACCAAAGGCGTTGCCCGTATTCCAACGGCTTCGCAAAGGCCTGAGGCCATCCGTCTCCATGACCACCATCACAGAAGAGGGCTCCAACTTGTCAAGTTCAGTGGCACGTCAAGTGTTCTCTAAAGACAATCCTTCTGTGACGGTCCCTGTGTCTGAAGCCAATGCTGCTGAAGACCCTCCGGCTGCATCAGCCGGAGCAACACAAGAAGAAGAGCATGTCGCTACTCCCCCTACAACTCAAGAAGAAGTTCATGAAGAGAACCAGTCTATGCCAGAACCTCCAGCTACTCAAGTGGAGGGTGAGAATCCTGAGGCTGCCACAAATGACATTCCTGAAGCCAATGACGTTGTCATGGCCGAAGCCAATGTGGAGCCTACAGTGGCCAATGCACCAGTGGCCAATGAAGCCAATGAAGCCCATGAAGCAGATGAAGTCAATGCCACTGCTCCTGTTCCGCCTCCAAGGCCACATACTATCGAGCAAGCATACAACTATGGCCAGCTTATCACTGTCAGATGGCCTATTCTGATTCCTCCACCTGCTGCTGGTCCTCAATTTGACTACCATGTCGAGCATAGGCCTCAGGTTCAGAAGCCAAAGCCAAGACTGCCCAGTTTTCCAGGTACTGCCACTTCGCCAGGATCTTTCAATGCCAACGGCTTCATTGCACACAACACCTTCTTCGATAGCGAAAAGAACCCCTACACCAGGCCCAAGATTTCATCTGATCGGTTCTGGAGTTATCAGCAATGCAGCTATTATTCATGCATTCTGTACAACCAAGGCCACATATTTCCGCATATGCGCCTTGATACTGAAGCCATAGCTGGCCTGCCCTGCTTAGAAGAAGCTCTCGATTGCTTCAGAGAGGCTAGCTTACTGCATTTTGTCACTGATAAGGACCACTGGAATGAAGAGTTGCTGCTTCAATTCTACGCCACTCTTCATATCAGAGGCTACAACAGGGATCCTAAGACTTGGGTCCGTGAGTGGATGACTGGAAATGTCCATCATGAAGCCAAAGCATTTGATGTCATTGAGCTTACTGGCCTTCCCACTCCAGGTGATCTCTATGATCCTGGTTGTCAGCTTCACACTGCAGCTTTGGAAAGCATCTTTCACAAGCCAGAACCCAACATGAGCCAGATGCTAAGCATGACGAAGCCATTGCCTCTAGATGCAGAATATCCTATGGAGTTCTTTGTTGAAGACCTTGAGTATCTGCCACACACAATCTATCACATCATAAGGCGAACTCTCTGGCCTATCAAAGGACATTCTCCAAAGGCTAAGCTAGAAGGTGCAATGAAGACATTGGTCTTCCATATTCTTCATGGCAAATGCTTCAATGCACAAGATTTCTTCATCCGCCAACTTGCTGCATCAGGATCTGAAATTTTTGGCTTGATGTTCTATGCTCCATGGATCATGCACCTGATCAAGCTTCACACTGCTTTCAACTATCACCCATCTGCACGCAACCACATTGTCTTCTTGCCAGATGTCGATATGTCTGTTGAAGCCATCTATCCAGAGCCTGACAAGGAGCCACTTTATCTTCACAATGTTGATCGTCAGAGCTTCACTCAGCCCATTGAAGGTGTGCTGGCTGCCACTCGAGTCTATCCATTGGCTATTACTACACGTGCACCTCACCGTGCCCAAACCAAAGCCACTGACAGCACAATTGCTCAACGGCCTCGAAAGCGATCTCGTGTTCTCAATGACTGAGAGCTTCTCGTTGGCCTGCATCAAAAATAGGATAGGCATCATGATTGGCTCAAGCGCCAGATGCAGAGCATAATGGCTGACGTCAATTGCATTTGCATCCTTGCAACCAAGAATGCCTTTTCCGTGCATGAAACCTGTCGACGCACATGGAACGGGCTGACGCTTATGTGTGCCGAGGAAGATCTTCAGGACGATGGCTTCTCAGAACGATTCAAGTTTGATTCCACTCCGCCCAGAAATGATGTTCTGTGGCGCACTCCATCTCTTGAAGACTCAGAGTACTCCTCTTCTGCTGCAACTGTGAATGCTCGTGTGATCGATGATCAAGATGATGCTACTTCGCCATCTCCAACACGTATCGACACTGCTCCAAGTTCGTCCGCACCGCCAAACCTCGACACCAACCCTGCATCTTCTCCTACTCCTTCTAGGAACGAGTAGAGGCTCAATGTCTTCAACCCTTTTTGGTCCTTACTGACAAAAGGGGGAGAAGCTATGAGTTGATAGTCTTCAAGCAGGTTCATATGGGCGGTTGCATTATATTTTGCCTAGTGTTTACAACTCTTGCTATTGATACATTTGGTTCTTTGAGTTGTAACACTTAAACTCGATGGTCGTCTGCTACTTATTTGCTATTTTGTGATGCGATGATAAATTCCGCATGTGCGATGATAACTTCCGCACTTAAATCATTTTGCAGATGTCCATTTTTCATTATGCATGTCATTATCTTTGTTACATCGAATCATGCATGATGAATTGTCTTCATAAGTTGAAGAGGATCTCCACAAGTATAACCTACCATGTGCATTTGCATTCCAAAAGCAAATTATTTATATGCACATCTTCAGGGGGAGCCTTTTGCTACTTACGAAGACAATACCTCATCCTTTACAATTTCACATATTTATATCCCCGTTGAAAACTTCAACCAGTTTGTCATCAATCACCAAAAAGGGGGAGATTATAAGTGCATCTAGTGCCACCCCTAGTTTGGTTTTGGAGTATTGACGACAAACGTGGTTGAGGGACTAATGTGTTTGTGATAATTGCAGGATAACACAGGTAGTAGTCCCTCCTTGATTTGGTTTACCTACCGGAGATGTGACGCCCCGAGACTGACGCTCTAGAAGACTTCCAGCTACTCCGAGTTTTGTCGTGTGATTTGTTTTGTTTGTGCATTCATCATGTCATCTCTTGCATTGCATCATGTCATCATGCCATCATATTATTAATTTTAAAAACTCTTCTAAATAAATTGCATAGATCTTTTGATCTATTTAAACCGAGGGAACTCACATGGTGGGTTCTCTTTAAAACATACCCTCCCAATATTTAGGGAGATATTATAAAATATTCCATTGTTTTGGAATCACCCATGAACCCACTTGCATATTAAATCCCTTGGCCTTTTCTTCTTCAAGTTTTGACTCGCTAACCTTGCCAATAATTCTTTCGTCATTTTCCGGAGCTCCACCAAAAATCCGAACATTTCTGGACCTTCCCAAACCTCACTTCCTATTCAAATCATTTGAATTAAATCAAATGAATTTGAATTTAAATCTTGCAATCTTGGTCTTCCTATTTTTCTTGGATCAAACTCATTTTTGTGAGTTCGGGAAAACTATCTGCGTGTCCAACTTCTTCCCCTAACCCCTCTTTCTTTTCTTTCTTAATCTCTGTTTTTTTTTATTTTCTTTTCTTTTAGTAGTGAGAGAAGAAACCCAGCAACCCACTACCTAAGCTGGCCTCTTAGGCCCATCCGCAGCCCAGCCGGCGCCCCGCTCTAACCCTAGCCCGCACCGCAGCGCTCTCTCCCTCGCGCCGTCATCTCTCTTTCCCTCGATCTCTCCCTCCTACACCCGCGCCTCTCGCTCGATCCCCTCGTCCTCCCACATAGCGCCCGCAGATCGCCTGCGCCTGCGTCCTCCTCGTCTCCTCGCGCCGGCCCTGCCACCAAGCCATGTCGCCGGAGCTCGCCTTCGCCCCAACTCCGGCTGGAGCAGAGCCCTCGCACGTGACCCCGCCGCTGAACCTCCTCCGCCTCGTGCCTCCACCTCCGTCGCCTGCAGCCGTGCCCCTCCACTGCCTCCCCTTGCTCGCGCGCTCTGCCCTCGCCGGAGAAGAGAGCCAGGCCGGAGCCCCGTCGGCCTCCTCGCCGCCGTCGCGCCCCGTTCCATCTCCAGTCCGCCGCCGCTGCCTTCTTCCAGCGCCACCGCCCGCTTCTCCGCCGCCGCGCCATCATCTTCAGGCACTCGAGCACGAGCTCGCCCGCACCTCGCCTGCGACTTCTCCGTGCCCAACCTTCTCCTCTGCTTCGTCCCAGGAGAAGAGGGACGTGCCTCGTCCCGCTCCTGCGCTTTGACCGCCAGGGTCACTCGCATGGGCTAGGCCCAGATCCCCGGCTCCTCGCTGCCCTTCCGCCTCGTCAGCTTCCAGCTGGAGGAGCTCCGCCCTTTCCTTTGCCCTGCCTTGGAGCTGCCGCTGCTCTGCCCGCTAGGACCCCATCTCAAGGCCAGGGACGCCCTGCCTGCTGCGCACCATGGCTCCTGGAGCTCCATCCGTGACGAGCATCTTCTCCATCATATCCTCCTTGGACGTCGACACCAAGTACCCCCTTCGGATACGCCAAGTTCGCCTACATGGTTATGACAAGTTCCTCTCCGGACATGTACCACTACCGTCGCCGAAGACCGTCAATTGTACAACTACCTCCGCCGTTGATTTGACAAGACATCGTGTACCACGACGAACATGTACGGCTACATGACGACCCGACGACCCCGGACATCTACGAAAACGTGTACCACTACCGCCAACCCTCGAAGACCCCGTGGACCCCGAACATCCACGGGACATGAACAACTACTTCCACTACGCCGTGTACGACTACTTCCCTCGACGATTTTGAACCGCCTCGAAATGCACGCTTCGAAGGTATAACCGCCGAGAACGACCGCCGTGGACCGAATGCATGTGTTGAATGAAATGCATCGTTTGCACAGTGTCCGAATTATCACTCGTTTCCATGCCACTAACCCGTGGGAACCCGGAATTCAGGATCACCCCACCATCCTTGCATGACACGCTCCCGTCACACTTCCTTTTGCACCGGTACCTCCATGAGTTATCGGAACCGATATGTTGCCGTGGCATCATTTTCGGATATGTTGCCGTGGCACCATTTTTGTTATCGTTGCCGTGGCACCCCTTTGGTTCCCCCACGGTGACAAATGCCTCGTTTCAACATGCTCATGTCAACATTTTCATAAAATTGCATAAACTTGTGCATGTCATCTGCATCATGATAACAACATTTAAATGTTTAAAATTGTTGTTGCATTAAATTGCTAAATAACATATGGGGATTTTCGGAATTGTTGTTTGTTGATTCCGGCCTCATTTAAACTTGCCTAGATAGGTGGTTTGCTCATTTTCACCCCTTGCCATGTTTAATAACATTTAATATTGTTTGGTAACTTAAACGAGATCAAACTAAATAATTGTTGTGGTGTTCCGTCAATATGCAACTCGTTGCATATTGAGCTCCACTTAAATTGTAGTGTTGTTTGCTTTACTTTGCCATGCCATCCTCATTAAACCGGACATGCATCATCCTTGGTTGTCATCATGCCATGCTTATGTGATGGTTGTTTACCATATTGTTTGCTTCTTTCCGGTTTGCTTCTCTCGTTAGCTTCGGTTTTGTTCCGGAGTTGTGAGGATTTGTTCGACTACGTCCGTTTGTCTTCTTCATGGACTCGTTCTTCTTCCTAGCGGGATTTCAGGCAAGATGACCATTACCCTTGATATCACTTCTATCTTTGCTTGCTAGTTGCTTCGTTCTATCGCTGTGCTGCGCTACCTATCACTTGTTTACCATGCCTCCCATATTGCCATGTCAGCCTCTAACCTTTGACACCTTTCCTATGCAAACCGTTGTTTGGCTATGTTACCGCTTTGCTCAGCCCCTCTTATAGCATTGTTAGTTGCAGGTGAAGTTGAAGATTGCTCCATGATGGACAGGATTATGTTGGGATATCACAATATCTCTTATATTATTAATGCATCTATATATTTGGTAAAGGGTGGAAGACTCGGCCTTATGCCTGGTGTTTTGTTCCACTCTTGCCGCCCTAGTTTCCGTCATATCGGTGTTATGTTCCTAGAATTTGCGTTCCTTACGCGGTTGGGTGATTTATGGGACCCCCTTGACAGTTTGCTTTGAATAAAACTCCTCCAGCAAGGCCCAACCTTGGTTTTACCATTTGCCACCTAAGCCTTTTTCCCTTGGGTTCTGCAGACTCAAGGGTCATCTTTATTTTAACCCCCCCGGGTCAGTGCTCCTTCGAGTGTTGGTCCGAAATGAGCAACCTGCGGGGCCACCTCGGGGCAACTCGAGGGCTGGTTTTACTCGTAGCTTGACTTATCCGGTGTGCCTTGAGAACGAGATATGTGCAGCTCCTTTCGGGATTTGTCGGCGCATCGAGCGGTTTGCTGGTCTTGTTTTACCATTGTTGAAATGTCTTGCGAACCGGGATTCCGAGGTTGATCGGGTCTTCCCGGGAGAAGGTATATCCTTCGTTGACCATGAGAGCTTGTGATGGGCTAAGTTGGGACACCCCTGCAGGGTATATTATCTTTCGAAAGTCGTGCCCGCGGTTATGAGGCAGATGGGAATTTGTTAATGTCCGGTTGTAGATAACTTAACATTGACCTCTTTAAAACGCATCAACCGCGTGTGTAGCCGTGATGGTCTCTTTTCGGCGGAGTCCGGGAAGTGAAAACGGTTTCTGGGTTATGTTTGACGTAAGTACGAGTTCAGGATCACTTCTTGATCATTGCTAGCTCACGACCGTTCCTTTGCTTCTCTTCTCGCTCTTGTTTGCGTATGTTAGCCACCATATATGCTTAGTCGCTGCTGCAACCTCACCACTTTACCCCTTCCTTTCCCATAAGCTTAAATAGTCTTGATCTCGCGGGTTTCGAGATTGCTGAGTCCTCGTGACTCACCAGATACTATCACAACAGTTGCAGGTGCCGATGATACCAGTGCAGATGATGCAACCGAGCTCAGATGGGAGCTCAACGAAGATCTTAGTTGTTGCTATGTGTTGTTTCTTGTTGATCAGCAGTGGAGCCCAGTCGGGACGATCAGGGATCTAGCAGTTGGGTTATCTTCTTTTCTTTTGGCTTCGTCTGTAGTCGGACTATATGTGTGTTCTCTGAATGATGTATGATTTATTATATGTTCATTGTGTGAAGTGGCGATTGTAAGCCAACTCTTTATCCCATTCTTGTTCATTACATGGGATTGTGTGAAGATGACCCTTCTTGCAACAAAACCACAATGCAGTTATGCCTCTAAGTTGTGCTTCGACACGTGGGAGATATAGCCGCATCGTGGGTGTTACAAGTTGGTAATCAGAGCCATCCCCGACTTAGGAGCCCCCTGCTTGATTGTTTGCTGGCGTTGTTGAGTCTAGAACAAAAATGTTTTGAGTCTTAGGATTATATATATCGAAGAGTAGGATTCTTTTTACTCCTCAATCCCTTCGTCGCTCTGGTGAGGACTCCTGACGTAGATGTTTTGTCTTTCCTCTCCTCAAATTTCACTAAAAAAATTAGGATCACGCGGGTATCTTGGAATCGTTCCGATGGTTTTGTGACGAGAACATTGTTCTTGGTGCCTCCTGTCTATTATGTGGCTTTGACCCAGGGAGTTGAGCTCCGAGGTGTTGTCGTCACAATTTTATCGTTGCAGTTCTGGAATACCTGAGCTTTGCCGACATCGAAAATCTCTTTTGTAGAGTTGTTGGTGAGATAACCCCGATAACCCAGTACTAGGGCGAGCTTGGGAGTATTGCCATAACTCGTATAACGGATGCTTTTCGAAGGTTGAGGTACACGATTTCCGAAGGTTTCTTGGTTATGTGTTGACGGATGGATACAGCTTGGATGTAGGTATTGTTAGTTTTGGGTGAGATATATATTGCTTCCCCTGTATCCCCAACACCAGATTGCATAACCAGAAAGTTTCGGGAGTTTTATAGGTGGGAATTCAAGTAGCTCCTAGAATCTCTTTTCGACAAATGCATGATATGAGATTGGGGTTCGACATCTAGTGGTCCGCCTTTCCATGGTCATTTTTATAGTGGTCTCATTGTGTCTTAAAGAACCCTTGGCTATGCTGGTTCGGGGACACTTCGTATGTCATGTGCACTGCCTTGTACATGATGGTGCTGTACACTCGAGCCCGTGTGGGCCCCACCACGAAAACTTCGGACGAAATCTCTATCATATGTTTGTTCCGGCTTATTCTGCAAGCCAAATCCTTTGTTTTGCTTCATTTGTGGTATTCGAGTTGCTTCAAAGTCAAATGTTGAATCCATACATTTCCTAAATGGTTTTCTCATATTGCTATGTGAATACTAATCCTTCTTGATCATCGAGATTGTCATGTTAATTCTTTTCCAACCGGTGCGCTTCTCTTCGAGATGATCCCATCATTCTCCCCATCCGCAAGATCAATTCTAAGTTTTATCAATGGTGTTTGTTCCATCTGCCCCAAGTTGCCTTTGTTTTCCCGCCCTCCCACCCTTAACTTCAAGGACTCAGATTTTTTAATTGGGTATCCATTTTATTGATGGGAAGTCTCTCCATTATTTTCCATCAATGTTCTTATCCGGTGATTCTCAGGAAGATACTAACGGAGTTTCAAGTTCATCATTTTTCATTCTTTTCTTCTCCGATGGATTCAATTCGAGCTTTGTCGATCATAAACTTTCCTCGTTTCAAATGCTATCCCATGCCGGTGCCTCTCATAATTGTTCACCTCTCTCTATTCTTATTCGGAGTGCTCAAGATATCTCGGAAGATTCGTGTTTCCATTCTCAATCAGTTCAAGTTATTTTGAGGTTGTTATCTCATTCAAGTCATGTAATTCAACCGGTGCAATCCCCCCTTTTTCAATCAATTGTTCAACGGTGTTTTCTTTTGAGTGGGCCCTAACCCACAGGCCTTTTCCCAGGATCTTACCTGACTCTTCTAATTTATCCGAGCGATTCTCAAATTCATTTCCAAGTTTGATGTAAGAATGATTTCTCAACAGTCAGATGTTCTCCAAGGTCGCTTTCAAATTATTTTCGTCGTTGATTCAACCTTTCTATTCTTTATTATGGAGTGTCTCAACAATTCATGGTGGTTCTCATCATCATTCTCAACATTTGAAGACCGAAGAAGAGGTTCTCTAAATCTTGTCCCTTCTCTCGAAGATTCATGGATCCCTTAAATTCTTTTCACCCATCCGGGGCATTTCAAGAGTCTTTTCAGATTGATTCTCCGTAGCCCATCATCTTAGAATTATTCATTCTCAGCTTTCAACTCTCGTTCTTGAAATCTTACCGGTGCATTGTTCAAATACCCTCTAATCAGTTCATGATCTCTTCGTTCTCATGTATCCAAATCCCCTCAAGTATCTTCATTCATTTTCCAATTCTTCTCGGTGAATTGTGCCATTGCTACTTTCATTTTCAATTCTTACGGTGGTTCGTTCAAGATTTCTCTTCCTTCATTATCGTATCAATTCATTCGTTCTTTTGTTGTTTCAATCCCACCGGTGGTTCCATCAATAGCTTCTCAAGTTTACGCTATATCTCTCTTAATTCTTTCTACGGGAATAAGTAGTATGCCAAATCCATTGCTTGTCATCAATTTAATTTGATGAAGGATAAGCATACAATAAATCTTATTCTTATTTCCTCTAGGTGATTCAATTCTTTTCTTCTGGAGTTTGTTCATCAGGAAGTAATTCTCAGTTCCAAGTTATTCATCTTTCTTGTCCGGAGTTCCAAGTTTTCTCGGGTATATTGTCGCGAAGCTCCATCTAAATCATTGCAAGGCTTCACCTTGTGTTTTCAATTTCTCTTTCTTTCTATCATCCTTTTATTACCGAAGTTCTTCATGGAGGCTCTACATGATGGTTCATCAAGGATTTAATTCCTTCTCGAAGTGTTCATCGAGATTCTTTTCTGAGGAGTTCAAGTTTTCTTCATCTTGCATCCGAAGTGCAATTCTTTCTACCTTATCTTTTCGGGTGGTGTTATATCATTCTTGACAATTTCCATTCTTGTTTCGCGATTCACATGTTGCCAAGAACGAGGTATTTTAAATCCATTAATCTCTTCGTTGGAGTTATCTCGGTATAGATTTCACCTAAAGCCTTCCCTAAGGAATGTTGCTCCTTATGGTGCTTACCAATGATCCAAGTTTTCTCCTATCCTCTCGTCAAAAGCAGTTTTCATCTCTTCATTGATCTCAAGCAATCAATTATTTCCGTTAGTGGCCGGGTGTCACCTCATAGTTTTGAGATGTTTTCCATAAGCCCACTACAAGCTTATTCGTTTCGTTGTTGGTTTTTCCAACAACCCCGTTGTAACCTTCTTGGAAGGGTGCTTTCCAAGCTCATTTGTGGCAGAAGTTGGCATTTTCTTCTCCATTCGATTATTCCAATGATTTATCTTTTATTCTTTCTTCCGGAGGCATTGTGATGTTGCTCTTTTCACTCATCATCTCGAATTGGGGGGATCATGTTCTTTTCATGCTTATCCATTTAACCGGAGTGGTGCATCCTCTTTTCAAGTTCTTTTCATCTTATCAAGTCTTGCATCTCTTTTCAACCGGAGTGCTGTCCGAATTTGATCGTCCTTGTTCCTTGTTTATCTTGTTTCAACCAGAGTGGTTCCAATTCTATCTTGTCCATTAAACTCTTGATTCATGTCTTTGCAACCTTCAAGTTCTCGTAATGTTCCTTGTTCCTCTTTTCTAACGGATTGTTTGCAATCTCGTTCATCTCCTTTGTATTCCTTCTTTCAATTTGTTCAACCTCTCAAGTTTCTTTGGTTTCACTCTTTTGTCAAAGAAGCAACTTAGTTTTACCTCTTCTCTTCCTCTTCCGTTTCTCTCCGGTGCCATCCTAGATCTCGGGACGAGATCCTCCCGTAGTGGTGGAGTGTTGTGACGCCCCGAGACTGACGCTCCAGAAGACTTCCAGCTACTCCGAGTTTTGTCGTGTGATTTGTTTTGTTTGTGCATTCATCATGTCATCTCTTGCATTGCATCATGTCATCATGCCATCATATCATTAATTTTAAAAACTCTTCTAAATAAATTGCATAGATCTTTTGATCTATTTAAACCGAGGGAACTCACATGGTGGGTTCTCTTTAAAACATACCCTCCCAATATTTAGGGAGATATTATAAAATATTCCATTGTTTTGGAATCACCCATGAACCCACTTGCATATTAAATCCCTTGGCCTTTTCTTCTTCAAGTTTTGACTCGCTAACCTTGCCAATAATTCTTTCGTCATTTTCCGGAGCTCCACCAAAAATCCGAACATTTCTGGACCTTCCCAAACCTCACTTCCTATTCAAATCATTTGAATTAAATCAAATGAATTTTAATTTAAATCTTGCAATCTTGATCTTCCTATTTTTCTTGGATCAAACTCATTTTTGTGAGTTCGGAAAAACTATCTGCGTGTCCAACTTCTTCCCCTAACCCCTCTTTCTTTTCTTTCTTAATCTCTGTTTTTTTTCTTTTCTTTTCTTTTAGTAGTGAGAGAAGAAACCCAGCAGCCCACTACCTAAGCCGGCCTCTTAGGCCCATCCGCAGCCCAGCCGGCGCCCCGCTCTAACCCTAGCCCGCACCGCAGCGCTCTCTCCCTCACGCCGTCATCTCTCTTTCCCTCGATCTCTCCCTCCTGCTCCCGCGCCTCTCGCTCGATCCCCTCGTCCTCCCACACAGCGCCCGCAGATCGCCTGCGCCTGCGTCCTCCTCGTCTCCTCGCGCCGGCCCTGCCACCAAGCCATGCCGCCGGAGCTCGCCTTCGCCCCGACTCCGGCTGGAGCAGAGCCCTCGCACGCGACCCCGCCGCCGAACCTCCTCCGCCTCGCGCCTCCACCTCCGTCGCCTGCGGCCGTGCCCCTCCACTGCCTCCCCTTGCTCGCGCGCTCCGCCCTCGCCGGAGAAGAGAGCCAGGCCGGAGCCCCGTCGGCCTCCTCGCCGCCGTCGCGCCCTGTTCCATCTCCAGTCCGCCGCCGCTGCCTTCTTCCAGCGCCACCGCCCGCTTCTCCGCCGCCGCGCCATCGTCTTCAGGCACTCGAGCACGAGCTCGCCCGCACCTCGCCTGCGACTTCTCCGTGCCCAACCTTCTCCTCTGCTTCGTCCCAGGAGAAGAGGGACGTGCCTCATCCCGCTCCTGCGCTTTGACCGCCAGGGTCACTCGCATGGGCTAGGCCCAGATCCCCGGCTCCTCGCTGCCCTTCTGCCTCGTCAGCTTCCAGCTGGAGGAGCTCCGCCCTTTCCTTTGCCCTGCCTTGGAGCTGCCGCTGCTCTGCCCGCTAGGACCCCATCTCAAGGCCAGGGACGCCCTGCCTGCTGCGCACCTGGCTCCTGGAGCTCCACCCGTGACGAGCATCTTCTCCATCATATCCTCCTTGGACGTCGACACCAAGTACCCCCTTCGGATACGACAAGTTCGCCTACATGGTTACGACAAGTTCCTCTCCGGACATGTACCACTACCGTCGCCGAAGACCGTCAATTGTACAACTACCGCCGCCGTTGATTCGACACAGCGTGTACCACGACAAACATGTACGGTTACATGACGATCCGACGACCCCGAACATCTATGAAAACATGTACCACTACCGTCGACCCTCGAAGACCCCGTGGACCCCAAACATCCACGGGATATGAACAACTACTTCCACTACGCCGTGTACGACTACTTCCTTCGACGATTTTGAACCGCCCCGAAATGCACGCTTCGAAGGTATAACCGCCGAGAACGACCGCCGTGGACCGAATGCATGTGTTGAATGAAATGCATCGTTTGCACCGTGTTTGAATTATCACTCGTTTCCATGCCACTAACCCGTGGGAACCCGGAATTCGGGATCACCCCACCATCCTTGCATGACACGCTCCCGTCACACTTCCTTTTGCACCGGTACCTCCATGAGTTATCGGAACCGATATGTTGCCGTGGCATCATTTTCGGATATGTTGCCGTGGCACCATTTTCGTTATCGTTGCCGTGGCACCCCTTTCGTTCCACCACGGTGACAAATGCCTCGTTTCAACATGCTCTTGTCAACATTTTCATAAAATTGCATAAACTTGTGCATGCCATCTGCATCATGATAACAACATTTAAATGTTTAAAATTGTTGTTGCATTAAATTGCTAAATAACATATGGGGATTTCCGGAATTGTTGTTTGTTGATTCCGGCCTCATTTAAACTTGGCTAGATAGGTGGTTTGCTCATTTTCACCCCTTGCCATGTTTAATAACATTTAATATTGTTTGGTAACTTAAACGAGATCAAACTAAATAATTGTTGTGGTGTTCCGTCAATATGCAACTCGTTGCATATTGAGCTCCACTTAAATTGTAGTGTTGTTTGCTTTACTTTGCCATGCCATCCTCATTAAACCGGACATGCATCATCCTTGGTTGTCATCATGCCATGCTTATGTGATAGTTGTTTACCATATTGTTTGCTTCTTTCCGGTTTGCTTCTCTCCTTAGCTTCGGTTTCGTTCCGGAGTTGTGAGGATTTGTTCGACTACGTCCGTTTGTCTTCTTCATGGACTCGTTCTTCTTCCTAGCGGGATTTCAGGCAAGATGACCATTACCCTTGATATCACTTCTATCTTTGCTTGCTAGTTGCTTCGTTCTATCGCTGTGCTGCGCTACCTATCACTTGTTTACCATGCCTCCCATATTGCCATGTCAGCCTCTAACCTTTGACACCTTTCCTATGCAAACCGTTGTTTGGCTATGTTACCGCTTTGCTCAGCCCCTCTTATAGCATTGTTAGTTGCAGGTGAAGTTGAAGATTGCTCCATGATGGACAGGATTATGTTGGGATATCACAATATCTCTTATATTATTAATGCATCTATATATTTGGTAAAGGGTGGAAGACTCGGCCTTATGCCTGGTGTTTTGTTCCACTCTTGCCGCCCTAGTTTCCGTCATATCGGTGTTATGTTCCTAGAATTTGCGTTCCTTACGCGGTTGGGTGATTTATGGGACCCCCTTGACAGTTTGCTTTGAATAAAACTCCTCCAGCAAGGCCCAACCTTGGTTTTACCATTTGCCACCTAAGCCTTTTTCCCTTGGGTTCTGCAGACTCAAGGGTCATCTTTATTTTAACCCCCCCGGGCCAGTGCTCCTTCGAGTGTTGGTCCGAAATGAGCAACCTGCGGGGCCACCTCGGGGCAACTCGAGGTCTGGTTTTACTCGTAGCTTGACTTATCCGGTGTGCCCTGAGAATGAGATATGTGCAGCTCCTATCGGGATTTGTCGGCGCATCGGGCGGCTTTGCTGGTCTTGTTTTACCATTGTTGAAATGTCTTGCGAACCGGGATTCCGAGGTTGATCGGGTCTTCCCGGGAGAAGGTATATCCTTCGTTGACCGTGAGAGCTTGTGATGGGCTAAGTTGGGACACCCCTGCAGGGTATATTATCTTTCGAAAGCCGTGCCCACGGTTATGAGGCAGATGGGAATTTGTTAATGTCCGGTTGTAGATAACTTGACACTTGACCTCTTTAAAACACATCAACCGCGTGTGTAGCCGTGATGGTCTCTTTTCGGCGGAGTCCGGGAAGTGAAAACGGTTTCTGGGTTATGTTTGACGTAAGTAGGAGTTCAGGATCACTTCTTGATCATTGCTAGCTCACGACCGTTCCCTTGCTTCTCTTCTCGCTCTTGTTTGCGTATGTTAGCCACCATATATGCTTAGTCGCTGCTGCAACCTCACCACTTTACCCCTTCCTTTCCCATAAGCTTAAATAGTCTTGATCTCGCGGGTTTTGAGATTGCTGAGTCCTCGTGACTCACCAGATACTATCACAACAGTTGCAGGTGCCGATGATACCAGTGCAGATGATGCAACCGAGCTCAGATGGGAGCTCAACGAAGATCTTAGTTGTTGCTATGTGTTGTTTCTTGTTGATCAATAGTGGAGCCCAGTCGGGACGATCAGGGATCTAGAAGTTGGGTTATCTTCTTTTCTTTTGGCTTCGTCCGTACGGACTATATGTGTGTTCTCTGAATGATGTATGATTTATTATATGTTCATTGTGTGAAGTGGCGATTGTAAGCCAACTCTTTATCCCATTCTTGTTCATTACATGGGATTGTGTGAAGATGACCCTTCTTGCGACAAAACCACAATGCGGTTATGCCTCTAAGTCGTGCTTCGACACGTGGGAGATATAGCCGCATCGTGGGTGTTACAGGAGATGACCCCTAAAAATGTATGAAGACATTGAAGATAATGGTGGTACGTGAAGATATTCACATTGAAGACTATGACAGAAGAAGACATTGAGTGAAGACTATGGAGCGCGAAGACTTAGTAGTTTCGTTGTTTGTTTTCTTCTTTGTTGAGTCATAGGAACCACCGCACTGTTAAGTGGGGTCCAAGTGCACAAAGTCAGAGTGACTGAAGTGATGCTCAATCAAAATCCTATGTCTTCGAGCGAAGACAATGAGAGCAAATCTTATCCAGAGTCGGATAAGTCAGCTTTACTTGTAGCCCAAGTCAAGCTGTCGCGTGTGTTTGAAATCTGACCGTTGTGACACGTGTCAGTTCCTTAGTGACCCAGGGTCATTTCGGACAAATCAGGTCGGGTTGCCCAGTGGCTATAAATAGCCCACCCCCTACACCATAAATTGGTGGCTGCTCAGAGTTAGTGCACGGCTTTTGTCGTTGAGAGCAACCCACCTCCAAAGAGTTTGAGAGAGAAATCCTTGTGACGACAAAGCCCAAAACACCCAGAGCCCAAAGAGTGTTTGGCATCACTGAAGTCTTTCTGTCTGCGTGATCTGAAGATTTGTTACACTTGAGGACTGTGAATCCTCCAGCCGGTTGGGCGTCGCGTTCTGAGCATCCAAGAGTAATTGTGGATCGCCGATGAACGAAGTCTGTGAAGGTTTGGAAGTCTACCTTGAAGACTTACCAGAGTGATTGGGTGGGGACTGTTGGAAATATGCCCTAGAGGCAATAATAAAAGCATTATTATTATATTTCCTTGTTCATGATAATTGTCTTTATTCATGCTATAATTGTGTTATCCGGAAATCGTAATACATGTGTGAATAACAGACACCAACATGTCCCTAGTGAGCCTCTAGTTGACTAGCTCGTTGATCAACTGATAGTCATGGTTTCCTGACTATGGACACTGGATGTCATTGATAACGAGATCACATCATTGGGAGAATGATGTGATGGACAAGACCCAATCCTAAACATAGCACAAGATCGTATAGTTCGTTTGCTAGAGTTTTGCAATGTCAAAGTATCTTTTCCTTAGACCATGAGATCGTGTAACTCCCGGATACCGTAGGAGTGCTTTGGGTATGCCAAACGTCACAACATAACTGGGTGACTATAAAGGTAGACTACGAGTATCTCCGAAAGTGTCTGTTGGGTGACATGGATCAAGACTGGGATTTGTCACTCCGTATGACGGAGAGGTATCACTAGGCCCACTCGGTAATGCATCATCATAATGAGCTCAGAGTGACCAAGTGTCTGGTCACGGGATCATGCATTACGGTGCGAGTAAAGTGACTTGCCGGTAACGAGATTGAACGAGGTATTGGGATACCGACGATCGAATCTCGGGCAAGTAACATATCGATAGACAAAGGGAATAGCGTACGGGGTTGATTGAATCCTCGACATCGTGGTTCATCCGATGAGATCATCGTGGAGCATGTGGGAGCCAACATGGGTATCCAGGTCCCGCTGTTGGTTATTGACCCGAGAGTCGTCTCGGTCATGTCTGCTTGTCTCTCGAACCCGTAGGGTCTACACACTTAAGGTTCAGTTACGCTAGGGTTGTAGGGATATGTATATGCAGTAACCCGAATGTTGTTCGGAGTCCCGGATGAGATCTCGGACGTCACGAGGAGTTCCGGAATGGTCCGGAGGTAAAGATTTATATATGGGAAGTCCTGTTTCGGGCATCGGGACAAGTTTCGGGGTTATCGGTATTGTACCGGGACCACCGGAGGGGTCCCGGGGGCCCACCGGGTGGGGCCACCCATCCCCGGGGGCCACATGGGCTGTAGGGGGTGCGCCTTGGCCTGCTTGGGCCAAGGGCACCAGCCCCACTAGGCCCATGCGCCTAGGGTTTCCAAGGGGGAGGAGTCCTACTAGTGGAAGGCACCTCCTAGGTGCCTTGGGGGGGAGGGAAACCCCCCTTGGCCGCCGCACCCCCTAGGAGATTGGATCTCCTAGGGCCGGCCACCCCCCCTTGGCACCCCTATATATAGTGGGGGAGAGGAGGGACTTCATACCTTGAGTCCTTGGCCTTAGGTTGCCTCCTTCTCCCTCCCCAACACCTCCTCCAACTCCTTATTGCTTAGCGAAGCTCTGCCGGAGTACTGCAGCTCCATCAACACCACGCCGTCGTGCTGCTGCTGGTGCCATCTCCCTCAACCTCTCCTCCCTCCCTTGCTGGATCAAGAAGGAGGAGACGTGGCTGTTCCGTACGTGTGTTGAACGCGGAGGTGCCGTCCGTTCGGTGCTAGGATCTCCGGTGATTCGAATCACGTCGTGTTCGACTACATCATCCCCGTTCTTTGAACGCTTCCGCTCGCGGTCTACAAGGTATGTAGATGCATCTATTCACTCGTTGCTAGATGAACTCCTAGATGATCTTGGTGAAACGAGTAGGAAAATTTTTGTTTTCTGCAACGTTACCCAACCGTGGCATCATGAGCTAGGTCTATGCGTAGTTCTTCTTGCGCGAGTAGAACACAATTTGTTGTGGGCGTAGATTTGTCAACTTTCTTGCCGTTACTAGTCCTTTCTTGCTTCAGCGGTATTGTGGGATGAAGCGGCCCGGACCAACCTTACACGTACGCTTACGTGAGACCGGTTCCACCGACTAACATGCACTAGATGCATAAGGTGGCTGGCGGGTGTCTGTCTCTCCCACTTTAGTTGGAGCGGAATCGATGAACAGGGTCCTTATGAAGGGTAAATAGAAGTTGACAAATCACGTTGTGGCTTTAACGTAGGTAAGAAAATGTTCTTGCTAGAACCCTAATTCAGCCACGTAAAAACTTGCAACAACAATTAGAGGACGTCTAACTTGTTTTTGCAGCAAGTGGTTTGTGATATGATATGGCCAAAGTTGTGATGAATGATGAATGATCTATATGTGATGTATGAGATGTTCATGCTATTGTAATAGGATTCACGACTTGCATGTCGATGAGTATGACAACCGGCAGGAGCCATAGGAGTTGTCTTTATTCTTTTATATGACCTGCGTGTCATCGAGAAACGCCATGTAAATTACTTTACTTTATTGCTAAACGCGTTAGCCATAGTAGTAGAAGTAATAGTTGGCGAGCAACTTCATGGAGACACGATGATGGAGATCATGATGATGGAGATCATGGTGTCAAGCCGGTGACAAGATGATCATGGAGCCCCAAGATGGAGATCAAAGGAGCTATGTGATATTGTCCATATCATGTCACGTTTATTATTTGATTGCATGTGATGTTTATCATGTTTTGCATCTTGTTTACTTAGAACGACGGTAGTAAATAAGATGATCCCTCACAATAATTTCAAGAAGTGTTCCCCCTAACTGTGCACCGTTGCGATAGTTCGCTGTTTCAAAACACCACGTGATGATCGGGTGTTTTATTCAGACGTTCACATACAACGGGTGTAAGACAGATTTACACATGCAAACACTTAGGTTGACTTGACGAGCCTAGCATTTACAGACATGGCCTCAGAACACAGAAGACCGAAAGGTCGAGCATGAGTCGTATAGAAGATACGATCAACATGAAGATGTTCACCGATGTTGACTAGTCCGTCTCACGTGATGATCGGACACGGTCTAGTTTAACTCGGATCATGTAATACTTAGATGACCAGAGGGATGTCTAATCTAAGTGGGAGTTCAATAATAATTTGATTAGTTGAACTTAATTATCATGAACTTAGTCTAAAATCTTTGCAATATGTCTTGTAGATCAAATGGCCAACGTAGTCCTCAACTTCAACGCGTTCCTAGAGAAAACTAAGCTGAAAGACGATGGCAGCAACTATACGGACTGGGTCCGGAACCTGAGGATCATCCTCATAGCTGCCAAGAAAGATTATGTCCTACAAGCACCGCTTGGTGACGCACCCGTTCTCCCTGCGGAACAAGACGTTATGAACGCTTGGCAGGCACGTTTCGATGACTACTCCCTCGTTCAGTGCGGCATGCTTTACAGCCTAGAGCCGGGGCTCCAAAAGCGTTTTGAGAGACATGGAGCATATGAGATGTTCGAAGAGCTGAAAATGGTTTTCCAAGCTCATGCCCGGGTCGAGAGATATGAAGTATCCGACAAATTCTTCAGCTGTAAGATGGAGGAAAACAGTTCTATCAGTGAGCACATACTCACTATGTCTGGGTTGCATAACCGCTTGACTCAGCTGGGAGTTAATCTCCCGGATGATGCGGTCATTGACAGAATCCTCCAGTCGCTTCCACCAAGCTACAAGAGCTTTGTGATGAACTTCAATATGCAGGGGATGGAAAAGACCATTCCTGAAGTATTTGCTATGCTGAAATCAGCAGAGGTAGAAGTCAGAAAGGAACATCAAGTGTTGATGGTCAATAAAACCACTAAGTTCAAGAAAGGCAAGGGTAAAAAGAACTTCAAGAAGGACGGCAAGGAGGTTGCCGCGCCCGGCAAGCAAGCTGCTGGGAAGAAGCCAAAGAATGGACCCAAGCCCGAGACTGAGTGCTTTTATTGCAAGGGAAGCGGTCACTGGAAGCGGAACTGCCCTAAGTACTTAGCGGATAAGAAGGCCGGCAAAACAAAAGGTATATGTGATATACATGTAATTGATGTGTACCTTACTAGTGCCCGTAGTAGCTCCTGGGTATTTGATACCGGTGCAGTTGCTCACATTTGTAACTCAAAGCAGGGGCTGCGGAATAAGCGGAAACTGGCAAAGGACGAGGTGACGATGCGCGTCGGGAATGGTTCCAAGGTCAATGTGATCGCCGTCGGCACGCTACCTCTGCATCTCCCTTCGGGATTAGTTTTAAACCTTAATAATTGTTATTTAGTGCCAGCTTTGAGCATGAACATTGTATCGGGATCTCGTTTAATTCGAGATGGCTACTCTTTTAAATCTGAGAATAATGGTTGTTCCATTTTTATGAGAGATATGTTTTATGGTCATGCTCCTATGGTGAATGGTTTATTCCTTATGAATCTCGAACGTGATGCTACACATATTCATAATGTGAGTACCAAAAGAAGTAAGGTTGATAATGATAGTCCCACATACTTGTGGCACTGCCGCCTTGGTCACATAGGTGTTAAACGCATGAAGAAGCTCCATGCTGATGGACTTTTAGAGTCTCTTGATTATGAATCATTTGACACGTGCGAACCATGCCTTATGGGTAAAATGACCAAGACTCCGTTCTCAGGAACAATGGAGCGAGCAACCGACTTATTGGAAATCATACATACTGATGTGTGCGGTCCGATGAGTGTTGAGGCTCGCGGTGGCTATCGTTATGTTCTCACCCTCACTGATGATTTAAGTAGGTATGGGTATATCTACTTAATGAAACACAAGTCTGAAACCTTTGAAAAGTTCAAGGAATTTCAGAGTGAGGTTGAAAATCAACGTGACAGGAAAATCAAGTTTCTACGATCAGATCATGGAGGAGAATACTTGAGTCACGAGTTTGGGGCACACTTAAGAAAATGTGGAATAGTTTCACAACTCACGCCGCCTGGAACACCTCAGCGTAATGGTGTGTCCGAACATCGTAATCGCACTCCGTTAGATATGGTGCGATCTATGATGTCTCTTACCGATTTACCACTTTCTTTTTGGGGCTATGCTTTAGAGACTGCCGCATTCACTTTAAATAGGGCTCCGTCGAAATCTGTTGAGACGACACCGTATGAATTATGGTTTGGGAAGAAACCTAAGCTGTCGTTTCTAAAAGTTTGGGGATGCGATGCTTATGTCAAGAAACTTCAACCTGACAAGCTCGAACCCAAATCGGAAAAATGCGTCTTCATAGGGTACCCAAAAGAAACTATTGGGTACACCTTCTACCTCAGATCCGAAGGCAAGATCTTTGTTGCCAAGAATGGGTCCTTTCTGGAGAAAGAGTTTCTCTCGAAAGAAGTAAGTGGGAGGAAAGTAGAGCTTGATGAAGTATTGCCTCTTGAACCGGAAAATGGCGCAACTCAAGAAAATGTTCCTGAGGTGCCTGCACCCACTAGAGAGGAAGTTAATGATCAAGATACTTCTGATCAAGCCCCTACTGAAATCCGAAGGTCCACAAGGACACGTTCCGCACCAGAGTGGTACGGCAACCCTGTCTTGGAAATCATGTTGTTAGACAACGGTGAACCTTCGAACTATGAGCAAGCGATGGCGGGACCAGATTCCGACAAATGGCTGGAAGCCATGAAATCCGAGATAGGATCCATGTATGAAAACAAAGTATGGACTTTGACTGACTTGCCCGTTGAGCGGCGAGCCATAGAAAATAAATGGATCTTTAAGAGGAAGACAGACGCGGATGGTAATGTGACCATCTATAAAGCTCGGCTTGTCGCTAAGGGTTATCGACAAGTTCAAGGGGTTGACTACGATGAGACTTTCTCACCGGTAGCGAAGCTGAAGTCCGTCCGAATCATGTTAGCAATTGCCGCATTCTATGATTACGAAATATGGCAAATGGACGTCAAAACGGCATTCCTTAATGGTTTCCTTAAGGAAGAATTGTATATGATGCAGCCGGAAGGTTTTGTCGATCCTAAGAATGCTGACAAAGTGTGCAAGCTCCAACGCTCGATTTATGGGCTGGTGCAAGCATCTCGGAGTTGGAACATTCGCTTTGATGAGATGATCAAAGCGTTTGGGTTTACACAGACTTATGGAGAAGCCTGCGTTTACAAGAAAGTGAGTGGGAGCTCTGTAGCATTTCTCATATTATATGTAGATGACATACTTTTGATGGGAAATGATATATAACTCTTGGACAGCATCAAGGCCTACTTGAATAAAAGTTTTTCAATGAAGGACCTTGGAGAAGCTGCTTATATATTAGGCATCAAAATCTATAGAGATAGATCAAGACGCCTCATAGGTCTTTCACAAAGCACATACCTTGATAAGATATTGAAGAAGTTCAATATGGATCAATCCAAGAAGGGGTTCTTGCCTGTGTTGCAAGGTATGAAATTGAGCTCAGCTCAATGTCCGACCACGGCAGAAGATATAGAAGAGATGAGCGTCATCCCCTATGCCTCAGCCATAGGTTCTATTATGTATGCCATGCTGTGTACCAGACCTGATGTAAACCTTGCCGTAAGTTTGGTAGGAAGGTACCAAAGTAATCCCGGCAAGGAACACTGGACAGCGGTCAAGAATATCCTGAAGTACCTGAAAAGGACTAAGGAAATGTTTCTCGTTTATGGAGGTGACGAAGAGCTCATCGTAAAGGGTTACGTCGACGCTAGCTTCGACACAGATCTGGATGACTCTAAGTCACAAACCGGATACGTGTATATTTTGAATGGTGGGGCAGTAAGCTGGTGCAGTTGCAAGCAAAGCGTCGTGGCGGGATCTACATGTGAAGCGGAGTACATGGCAGCCTCGGAGGCAGCACATGAAGCAATATGGGTGAAGGAGTTCATCACCGACCTAGGAGTCATACCCAATGCATCGGGGCCGATCAAGCTCTTCTGTGACAACTCTGGAGCTATTGCACTTGCCAAGGAGCCCAGGTTTCACAAGAAGACAAGGCACATCAAGCGTCGCTTCAACTCCATTCGTGAAAATGTTCAAGATGGAGACATAGAGATTTGTAAAGTACATACGGACCTGAATATAGCAGATCCGTTGACTAAACCTCTCCCTAGAGCAAAACATGATCAACACCAGAATTCCATGGGTGTTCGATTCATCACAATGTAACTAGATTATTGACTCTAGTGCAAGTGGGAGACTGTTGGAAATATGCCCTAGAGGCAATAATAAAAGCATTATTATTATATTTCCTTGTTCATGATAATTGTCTTTATTCATGCTATAATTGTGTTATCCGGAAATCGTAATACATGTGTGAATAACAGACACCAACATGTCCCTAGTGAGCCTCTAGTTGACTAGCTCGTTGATCAACTGATAGTCATGGTTTCCTGACTATGGACACTGGATGTCATTGATAACGAGATCACATCATTGGGAGAATGATATGATGGACAAGACCCAATCCTAAACATAGCACAAGATCGTATAGTTCGTTTGCTAGAGTTTTGCAATGTCAAAGTATCTTTTCCTTAGACCATGAGATCGTGTAACTCCCGGATACCGTAGGAGTGCTTTGGGTATGCCAAACGTCACAACGTAACTGGGTGACTATAAAGGTAGACTACGGGTATCTCCGAAAGTGTCTGTTGGGTGACATGGATCAAGACTGGGATTTGTCACTCCGTATGACGGAGAGGTATCACTGGGCCCACTCGGTAATGCATCATCATAATGAGCTCAGAGTGACCAAGTGTCTGGTCACGGGATCATGCATTACGGTGCGAGTAAAGTGACTTGCCGGTAACGAGATTGAACGAGGTATTGGGATACCGACGATCGAATCTCGGGCAAGTAACATATCGATAGACAAAGGGAATAGCGTACGGGGTTGATTGAATCCTCGACAGCGTGGTTCATCCGATGAGATCATCGTGGAGCATGTGGGAGCCAACATGGGTATCCAGGTCCCGCTGTTGGTTATTGACCCGAGAGTCGTCTCGGTCATGTCTGCTTGTCTCTTGAACCCGTAGGGTCTACACACTTAAGGTTCAGTTACGCTAGGGTTGTAGGGATATGTATATGCAGTAACCCGAATGTTGTTCGGAGTCCCGGATGAGATCCCGGACGTCACGAGGAGTTCCGGAATGGTCCGGAGGTAAAGATTTATATATGGGAAGTCCTGTTTCGGGCATCGGGACAAGTTTCGGGGTTATCGGTATTGTACCGGGACCACCGGAGGGGTCCCGGGGGCCCACCGGGTGGGGCCACCCATCCCCGGGGGCCACATGGGCTGTAGGGGGTGCGCCTTGGCCTGCTTGGGCCAAGGTCACCAGCCCCACTAGGCCCATGCGCCTAGGGTTTCCAAGGGGGAGGAGTCCTACTAGTGGAAGGCACCTCCTAGGTGCCTTGGGGGGGGGGGGGGAAACCCCCCTTGGCCGCCGCACCCCCTAGGAGATTGGATCTCCTAGGGCCGGCCACCCCCCTTGGCACCCCTATATATAGTGGGGGAGAGGAGGGACTTCATACCTTGAGTCCTTGGCCTTAGGTTGCCTCCTTCTCCCTCCCCAACACCTCCTCCAACTCCTTATTGCTTAGCGAAGCTCTGCCGGAGTACTGCAGCTCCATCAACACCACGCCGTCGTGCTGCTGCTGGTGCCATCTCCCTCAACCTCTCCTCCCTCCCTTGCTGGATCAAGAAGGAGGAGACGTGGCTGTTCCGTACGTGTGTTGAACGCGGAGGTGCCGTCCGTTCGGTGCTAGGATCTCCGGTGATTCGAATCACGTCGTGTTCGACTACATCATCCCCGTTCTTTGAACGCTTCCACTCGCGATCTACAAGGTATGTAGATGCATCTATTCACTCGTTGCTAGATGAACTCCTAGATGATCTTGGTGAAACGAGTAGGAAAATTTTTGTTTTCTGCAACGTTACCCAACAGGGACTGTGTGTCCTTAGCTCAAGGGGAATAAGGTGAAGACATGGTCTTCTGAGTTCAATCTCAGCCTCCCTAACCAGAAGTACAGTTGTCACAGCAACTGGAACTGGTCGAACAAATCCTTGTCTTCACAACACACTGGTTCTATCTCTTATTCTCCTTACTTATAGTTTGTCTTTGTGAAGTCATTGCCTGATTGCTCTGCCTGTTTGACTTCACTATGTGACTACTTGTTCTGATTGGCTTCATACTATCTTCCATCCTAATCCTACTACCTAGCTGCTATCCGTCATCATGCTTTAGCTTCATACTTGTTTGACTATGGCTTGTCTAGTGTAGTTCATCTTCCGCTGCATGTTTATAGGTCCAGTTTTCGTGTTTGTCTTCGAAACTTTCATGTTTTGAAGACTTCCATAAAAATTGCCTATTCACCCCCCTCTAGTCGATAACTAGCACTTTCAATATGAGTGCTAACTTGGCGAAGATATACATGACCAGGATCGTATGTCTGCATGGTGTTCCGAGGACCATTGTATCAGATAAAGGAAACCAGTTTACCTCAAAGTTTTGGAATCAGTTGCATGAGACTTTGGGTACTAGGCTAGAGTTTAGTACAACCTTTCATACATAGACAGATGGACAGACCGAGAGAGTCAATCAGATTCTGGAGGACATGTTGAGAGCTTGTGCGCTAGACTATGGGTCTAGTTGGGATGACAATTTACCGTATGCAGAGTTCTCTTATAACAACAGCTATCAAGCCAGTTTGAAGATGGCCCCTTTCGAAGCTTTGTATGGAAGGAGGTGCAGGACACCGTTATCATGGGATGAAGTTGGAGATCGATAGTTGTTTGGACCAGATTTAATCAAAGACTCTAAAGAGAAGGTTAAGTTGATTCGCGACAGGCTCAAGGTAGCCCAGTCCAGGCAGAAGAGTTATGCATATTCGAAACGCAAGGAGACAATTTACAAAGTCGGAGACAGAGTATACCTTCGTGTGTCCCCACTTCGAGGAGTTAAGTGTTTTGGAGTCAAGGGAAAGATAACACCATGTTTTGTGGGACCATACCGAGTTTTGGAACGTATGGGAGAAGTTGCATACAAACTGGAATTGCCAGAAGGATTGTCAGGAGTTCACGATGTGTTTCACGTTTCCTAGTTGAAGTGTCATGCAGAGATGGCCGATATTCCTCTGAGAGATACAGTGCCACTAGAAGCGATTCATTTAGATAGTGATTTGACCTATGAGGAGAAGCCAGTCAAGATTCTCGAGTTTTCTAGCCGAGTTACTCGCAGCAAGGTTATCAAGTTTTGCAAAGTTCAGTGGAGCCACCATACCGAGGAGGAAGCCACCTGGGAGCGAGAGGAAGACCTTCATAGAGACCACCCAAACCTTTTCGTTGACCACCCGAATCTCGAGGGCAAGATTCATCTTGAGGGGGTAGGTTTGTAACATCCCAATTTTCAATTTGGATGTTATACATAGATCATCATATGCATATCATATTTCATTCTTGCATTTTGGTTGAGATCCTAGAAATCTTGAGCAGCTCAAGGACCCACGAAGAGAGTTGGAGGTTTCACAAAAATTCATATTTGAATTTAATTCAAATTTGAAGAAAGGATCAATTTGATTTTATTATTTTTATCTCCAAATATTTCCAATATTAAAAATAAATGAGAGAAGATAATATGACTTCTTCAAATTAAGAGAAATATTTGAGAAAGAAATTAAAAAATAAAATTATGATTTTTCTGGTATTTTATTTGCTATTTTATTTGAATAAGAAAAATATGCATTTTGGAAAATTGCATTTTTAGGCCAGAAAAATGCTCACTTTGTTCTAAATATTTTATTTAGATGGTGAAAATTGTTTTTGGCATTTTTAGAACTTTTTTATATTCAATTAGGATTTTCTTCTTCAGTCGAAATTATTTTTAAAAAAAGTTTCCTTCGCCCGACTGGGCCGAAGCCCAGCCGAGCAGGTCGGCCCACAGTGCCACCGCCTCCGCCGCGTCCCCGAGCTGGACTCCGGCCGGAGTCCGCGCCGCCGCCACCTCGGGCGCCCCCTCACCCAAGCTGACGCCCCCGGGCCTTTAAAAGGCGCCGACGCCACCGCCTCCTCGCCACCCCGTCGCCGCAGCCGACCCTGCCACCACAGCGCCGCTGCCGCCCTTAGCCGCCGCCGCCACCACTGCTGTCGCCGCCGTTGGATGCCGCCGCCGCCACCACCGTTGGCCGCGCCGCTGCCACCGCTCGCCGCGCCGCCGCCGTCGCTCGCCGCGCCACCGCCCTGCCGTTCGCCGCCGACCCCGCCGCTCACCGCTGGCCGGTCTGTTCGGTTAATCGGTAAAAACCGATACCCCGCCCTTTTTTAGGTTTTTGCAGTTTTTGTTTTAGATCAGTTTTTCGTCGGTTTAGTTTATTTAGCGGACGTTCGTCCGTTCGTTTGTTTAACGAACAATATTCGTTGGATAGGTTCAGACAGTGAACGTTTGTTGGTTAGTCTTTTCTTTTTATTTTATTTTCGGCCAGGGACTTATCTGTGATTATTTTTATCGCGATTCAGCCCCTGATCTTTAAACTAGTATAACGTTTTACTCGTTTATCCAAATTAGATGAAACCAGTGCCAAAATCTTTGTCTCGAAGCCCTATTTCCAGTTAACCAAGTTGAACATGATTTTTGTACTATAAAATTTGACTTTAGTCCAGATTAGTAAACGATTTTGTTTCGTTCGTATTTTGAGTTTCGTTGCTCCGTTTGAGTTGAATCTTTTTGTGAATTGTAGCTAATCACATGTACCTACTGTTAAGATCTAATTAACATGTTAATGTTGCTGTTAGGTTTTGACTCTTGTTAGTTTAAGCCGTTTGCTTGTTTCATGTTTGATTCGGATCTTTTCTCGGTTTCTCTCGTGTTTTGTTTGAGTGATTGCTTATGTATGCTACTGTTTGTCTATGCTAGATTACCCGGAGTGCGAAGCTTGTTACTACTAATCTCTAGAGTTTGCAGATCGTCAGCAAGGCAAGTCACACTTTGATCATACTCTTTCACACCTAGTTTTTACTATGCATTAGTTCTGCCCCACAAACAATTGCATTGGTAGGATTGGGAACATGTGGTTTTGGTTGTAGTGCTTGAGGTAGGAACCTAATACCTTTTGATCACCCCGGGAATATACGTTATGCTTATTATTGCTTAGCCATGCTCGTAGACGGGGATTGGATCGTGATTCACACATGGAAGTTTAAGAGTTATGTTAATCATGGATAACATTAAGGTGGCAACTTCAATACACATCTAGGTGGATTGGTTGAGGCACCTGGAGTACCCAGTGTTGTCTGTTTTGGAAATCCCGGAGTACCCATGTGATTATCCTATGGAATGCAACCCAGGCTCAAAGAGATCATAAGATTATTCATGCTAGAAACTTCCGTGTGCAGCCACAAGCCATTATGGGCTCTGGCATAGTTGAGTAAGTTGCATGAGCTCTTGAAGAGGTAGACTAGCAGATGTAGAGGGATGTAGGTGGTACTGTCTACCCGGAGTAGAGAGTTAATGCTTCACAAAGGCTATGTCTCGATCATCCGATCATGGATGCGGTCGAGTCTTGTGGGGAAAAGTGCACAAACCTCTGCAGAGTGTATAAACTAATCATGGTTATCCGTGTCCCCGGTTATGGACATCTTGAGTATCTGGTACTTGAATCTATTGATGTGATCTCATCACCTTACTCTAATTAATTATGATGTTGAGTTAATGATGATACTTTTAATTGGGATTTGAGTTGGGGTTACCTTCTCAAATAATGGGCAACATGGGAGTATTTAAATAAAATCTATTCCTTTGTTGTAGGGAAAAACTAGCTTTATGCAAAACCATGAAACTTACAACCTCCACCAGCCAAATATTGCATGTAGATATAGTTCTTGCATTATCATTGCTTTACAATGTAACTATGCCAGCATATTCCATGTGCTGACCCGTTTCGGGTTGCAAAGTCTTATGTTGCAGACTACGCAGACGACGAATAAGGTGCGATAGGTCATTGTTTTGCACTCAGCTATGCCGTTGGAGTTGATGGACTCATTTACCTCCGAAGCTTCCGCAGTTATCTAGTTTAGATGGACTTCAGCCATGATTCATTTATGTAATCATACTCTTTATGAGGACTCGATGTAATAAGTGTGTGATTGAAACTTTGTTATAATTCCTCGAGTATTGTGCGTGTCAGCATTACCGATCCAGGGATGACACTGATGCACATAGACTTGACCGTTTGAGGTCTGGTCCCTACAACAACTTCATGCACCATTGATGTATTTACCTTTTCATAAATGAACACACATCGCCAAAAGTTAGGGCCCATTTCTAGTGAATGAACACACATCGCCAGAAGTCAGGGCCTGTTTCTAGGTGAATCAGCAATCAGCAGACCACAGGCCAAAGTAGTCCATGTGCCTTGTTCTCCATGATCAAGCTTTTTAATTTATGTCAGGTGTGTCCCCATCCATCGGCAGCTCCGTTCGGTGGAGCCCTTTCAACTTCGATCATCTGCCCATGCACAAACAACCACACGACCGATCTGTTCATGCGTACATACACTGATAGTCCCTTCGTTCCGATTTACTCGTACTGGTTTTAGTTCAAATTGAACTAAAACCATGGTGAGTAAATCGGAACGGAGAGAGTACATGTGTGCGGATGCCGTATGGCCTACTTGTTAGCAAGCTGATTTTTGGTTGGATAGCACATTTTCTTTGCTTTTGTTGCATAACTTCATTCTTTTGGCAACTCCATGTACTTCTCTACTATGGTGGCACTTTTCTTCTGAGGTAAACATATTGAGAGTCTTAAAACTTGCATGCGACAGTAAGTTTGGTGCATAAACTTATAAAATACGCGATTGTGGTCATCAAACTTGCACGATCGTGCAAATACGGTCACATATCCCGTACATGAGCTATCCAGTGCATGTGTGGATGCCAACGTGGCCAGTGCCCATTGTCAGTGGCAGATGACACTCGGCGTGACACGTTTTTGCAAACAAAAATAAATATTGGCCTTCTTTATTTGACGAAAAGTGCCAACTACTGGTGGATCCATATGTCAACACAAAGATAAAATTAACAAGAAATAGTGTGGGGACTCGGTTTCCAACCCATGACCCACAGCTGGCATGCTAGCCGGTCTAGCGAATCCAACAAGAGCAACTAGTTGAGGACCGCTACTTCGGGAGCCTTTCCAACAATCACATTTTGGCACGCGTTTTCGGCTTTTTAGTTTTTTTCCTTTTTTTAACTTTTCAGTTTTTCACCGGTCTTACTTAGCTTTTCAATAAAAAATTAAAAAAATGCGTGAAAAACGTGTTTTTTGCCGTGAGCGGCATGCTTTTCCTTTCATGAGAGGCACGTGTTTGCTTCCGCGAGAGGCACAACCGTGCCTCTCAGAAACGGAAAAAAAATATGCTTTGTCATTTTTTTCTTCCGTAGGAGGTACGGTTTTGCTTCCGCGAGAGGCACAGATTTGCTTCTGCATGACCCTGTCTCTCAGAAATGGCTTTCGAAAGAAAAGAAAAACATGCTCATGGTTCGTTTTTCCGTGAAAAAAAGTTCATCAAAACCTATCAGCATGAGATCTAGTTTTGAAAATATCGATGCGAGGGTTCCAACAGTAAAATGGTTCGAGATTTGGGCACATGATTTAAGAGATAAGACATTTTGAATAGACAGATCTACGAAAAAAGGGAAAACTCACAGGTTACGACAAGTGACGCACATGCAACGCACCACTTGTCTTGGAATCCAACTGTCACATCCCTAGTTTTGATAATGCCAAGTGCTAGTATCTGGTGTTGCATCATGTTTAAATTCAAGGAATTTGAACTGAGGAAATTAGAAAGCCTCAAAACTTTTTAAAAGAAGGGCAAGAACCCTTTAAATTGCATTCAGTGATTCCAAAATTCCCTAAAAATCATTCTGGTAATTTTGGCAAGAGATATATACCAAAACCAAAATTCTGGAACATTTTTATGGAATATTTTGGAACATTGAATTTAAATCATATTGTATTTGGATTTGAAGTTATATTCATAATATATAATGATTATAGTTTCAAAAAATATAAAACAGAGCAGAAGAACTTACCTGGCGCCACCAACCGGCCCAGCTCCTGCGCGGCCCGTTACTGTGCAGCCCAGCTGCCAGTCATCTTCCTCCCCCTCGCCCCGAAGCAGCTGCGTGCTGGACGTACGCGCGTCGACGCCGACCACCTCCTGCTTCGCGCTGGAGGCCTCCCCTTCGAGCCTATCTGCGCGTGGCGACGCCACGCCACCCCGCAGAACCCCCCCGCGACCCCCTCACTCTCTAGTCCTCTCTCCCCCTCGCCTCCCTCTCGCCCTCTCCACCATGGCCGAGACGCCGCGAGCTCGCTGCCGCCATAGCCGCGGCCACCGTCCATCCCGTGCCTCCCCGATGGGTCCAGAAGAACCACCATGGCCTTCTGCGTCATCTACACCAACCCATTCGACTGCGGGAGCCCTACATCGCCGCCTCGAGTCGTCTTCCCCGAGCACGGCAGCCGGACTCCATCGACGGATTCGTCGCCTTCCGGCCGTCCCCGAGCCAGCTGAGCCTGTCGCGACCTCCCAGTGAGCTCCGCTGCATTTCCCCTCTGTTTCCCGCATCTTTCCCGTCCTCTAGCCGTCGCGTTCATCGAGACCGAGAACCACCGCCGCCCGAGCTTGTCGCCGGCGTCGCTCCGGTGACCATTTGGTCATCCCGTGCTAACCAACATGCCCGCCGCATCGCGTAGTGCCTCGCTAGCGCCCCAGCTTCTGCGTTTGCACGCCGCAGCCCCAACCCCGCACATGGCCGAACTCCAGCCGCCGCCTTGGAGCTCGTCGTCGTTGGCTCCGGCCACGATAGACCCGGCCCCCACCACCACTAGATGCGCGCCTGCTAGAGCTCTCCAACAAGCCCAAGAACGGCCTCGCCCGTGCCCCGTAGCGCGTTTCTGACGGCCGCCACCATCTCGGGCCTCGCTGGCATCGAGTCGGCGGCGGGTTTGACCCTGCTGACCCCGTTTGACCACGGGTGGGCCAGTTTGACCCCCTGGGTCAATGACAGGTGGGGCCCAGCCCCGCTAATTAACTAGGATTAGTACCAAATGAATTTAGTTAAGCTAATCACACTGACATGCGGGACCCACTGTCAGGTTTGACCAGACCGTGACCTGTTGACCTGCTGACGTCACACTGACGTCGGGCTGACGCAGTAAATCATTTACTGGATTTATTCTTTTTAGGAAATTCCAGAAAATACCACAAACTTCTAAAAATCATAGAAAATCAACCGTAACTCCAAATAAAATAATTTATATATGAAAAATGATCAGAAAAATCCAATCTATCCATCAGTACCATTTTCATGCATGCTAGAACAACTTTTGTTCACTGTTTAGGTCAAATCAATTAAACGGTATTTGAATAATCACATATGGAGTTTGAATTTGAATCTTGTATTCAAACCAACTTCATTTAAATTGTTGCTAGTTGCATTAGCTCAAACCACAGCATATTGCCATGTCATGATCATGCATCATATTGTTGCATTGCATTGATTGTGTTCTTCCTTGTTTGCCAGTATTCGTCCCCTCTCAGTAGACGTGGTTCCGACGATGAGTTCGATGACACCGATGAAGAACTATATTATCTTCAGAAGTGCCAGGCAAGCAAAACCCCCTTGTTCATTCCGATACAATCCCACTCTCTCACTCCTGCTCTCTTTTACTCCATTAGGACAACAACGATTCATCTGTTACTTGCTGCGGTAGTTGAACCCCTTTATCCTCTGCATGACCTGTCATTGCCACAGTAAATAGATGAAACCCACTAGCATGAGTAGGAGTTGTTTGAGCCCTGATGTGCCTACTCATTCATGCTTGTTTGTCATGCCTGCTATTGCTTAGAGTTGAGTCAGGTCTGATTCATTGGGGATGAATCGGAGGTGTGTGAACATGTCCTACTGTTGAGAGCTAAGTGTGTGAACACGATTTGGTAAAGGTAGCGGTGAGAGGCCATGTAGGAGTACATGGTGGGTTGTCTCATTGCAGCCGTCCTCAGGAACTGAGTTCTGTGTTTGTGATCCATGATCAGTTACTACCACACATTGGGCTCCGGGCGCTCCAAGCTCTCTCGACTTATTAATCAACTTGATCTCTGTCCAGGAGTTGCAACTAGTTTCTGGTGTTTGTAGGTAGTGTTAGTAGTCTACCAAGTGGCACCCGGTACAGGTGGGCTTGGGACAGACTAGGCACAGTGGCACGGTGTACCAAGCGTAGATCCACCCGTCGAGGTGGGCTTGGTAACCCTGCACACATCGTTTGGGGCCGTGAGCGACACCCCGGCCAGATCTCCTTGTGGATGGAACCCGAATAAGCGATAAACCTGGATGAGAGACTTGTGTGGTTAGTCAGGTCGTGGCCGACACCCTCGCTGGGCTTCCGCTTGAAGGTTGCCGAGTACATGTCATGTAAACGACGGTAAGTGGTGAGAGCATGTGTGAAGAAGTACACCCCTGCAGGGTTAATATGATCTATTCGAATAGCCGTGTCCGCGGAAAAGGACTTCTGGGTTGCCTGTACAGTTCATAGACAAGTGAAAGTGGATACTCTAAAATACGCAAGATAAGCGTGAGTGCTATGGATGGCGTTCTCGTAGGGAGACGGGAGCGGATCCATAGTGGTGTATTGTTATGGTGAATATGTGGACTCGTGTGCGCCACCTCAAAAGAGTTACTTGCAGTCGTAGTTCAGGATAGCCACCGAGTCAAAGCTGGCTTGCTGTAGTTAAACCCCACCATCCCCTTGTTGATAATGATGCATATGTAGTTAGATCTGATGTAAGTCTTGCTGGGTACATTTGTACTCACGTTGCTTAATTTATGTTTTTGCAGAGAGACTTCAGTCTCGCTAGTAGTACCGCGTGGACTTCGACGTTTAGCTTGTTACCTCAGCTACGATCTTGTGCCCTCGGCAGGATCTGGTAGATAGTCAGGCTTCTCAGCCTTTTTCATTTGTAGATGTCTGTACTCAGACATGTTAAGCTTCCGCTTGTGCTTTGACTTGTATGCTCTGATTGTTGGGTCATGAGACCCATGTTTGTAATATCTCGCTCCTCGGAGCCTATTGAATAAATACTTGAGTTGTAGAGTCATGTTGTGATGCCATGCAGTATTTGCACATATCGAGCATATTGTGTGTATGTTATTGAAATGCTTGGTATGTGTGGGATCTGACTATCTAGTTGTTTATCCTTAGTAGCCTCTCTTACCGGGAAATGTCTCCTAGTGTTTCCACTGAGCCATGGTAGCTTGCTACTGCTCCGGAACACTTAGGCTGGCCGGCATGTGTCCTTCTTCGTTCCTGTGTCTGTCCCTTCGGGGAAATATCACGCGATGAATGCCGGAGTCCTGTTAGCCCGCTACAGCCCGGTTCACCGGAGTCCTGCTAGCCCAGTGCTACAGCCTGGATTCACTCGCTGATGACCGACACGTTCGATGCTGGGTCATGGATGCCTGTCCCTGTAAGTTTGTGCCACTTTGGGTTTACGACTAGCCATGTCAGCCCGGGCTCCTTATCATATGGATGCTAGCGACACTATCATATACGCGTGCCAAAAGGCGCAAACGGTCCCGGGCAAAGGTAAGGCGACACCCGTGGGGATACCGTGCGTGAGGCCGCAAAGTGATATGAGGTGTTACATGCTAGATCGATGTGGCATTGAGTCGGGGTCCTGACACACCGAGATGCAGAATCGCAAGAGGTTACTGCAACTCGGTGTGACCGAAAAGTTCTAATCGGTTACACCGAGATTGAAAACCTAGATCAACTCAGTGAACTCGGTATGAGCGAAAAGGATTAATCGGTCAGACCGAAATGCGCAGAGAGGTTTTGGAATTTTAAGTCTATGACGAATCGGTGACTCCGAGTGCTCCTCACCCAGAGGGTTCAAATTTGACTTGTTCAAACTTTGTGATGTCGCATGAATAGAGTTTGAGATGAGAAAATCATAGATAGCTAGAGGAAGTTCTTAGGCATTCTTGTCCATCCATTTGTAAAAAGAAGAAGAGCCAAACAATCAAAGCAACAAATGGATGTCCTTGAATGAGAAAAATATGCATTCAACATGCTCACACAATAAAATGGCAAATGAAATATGTGGCAAAGCATGCACAAGCACTCTAGCATCTATCAAGAAATTGGCGATGACTAGGTCATCTATATATGAGTATATTAACTTAGGAGTCAAATGAGAACATTTGATCATAAGTCATACTCATCGTTTAAGCACAAGTGGGGTTACCACCTTTACATAAAGCATTGTTGTGTTCACACCATTAGAGTTGCTTTAGCCCAATTCTTAGAGTAAAGCTCCCCTAGATGTGATATCCCCCCTAAGAGGGATGAACTAATGTTAGGTTTTGTCGATGCTGACTTCATGTAGATGTTGAAGATGTGGACGCTCATAGTTGATGTAGATCATTTGGAGCAATCCATTGGAGTGAGTTGCACTTTCAACATGGGTTAGTCCCACAAGGAACAAACAAGGATATCCATAGACATAGAGTGAAGCACACACATGATGATGTCCATGAAAGCATTAGATTACCTTGTCCCTTGTCTTACCAACAAGAGGGTTTGTGACTCCTTGGACTAGTGCAAGACGTGGAAGTTTTTTGCACTTGTCCTTGCCAAAATGAATATGAGTGAAGTATGTTGGCGGAGTCACCCTCAGGAACTCTCTAGTTCTTCTTCTTCAGGATCCACATCATCTTGACGGGAATCCTTGGAGTTATAGATGTACTTGATGAAGTACAACTTGATGTAGTCTTGGGAACCCACTTGACCAAGGCCTTTGGAGCATCTTCAAATGCATCAATCTCCTCTTGAAGCTTGTCCTTGCCTTTTATGAGACCCATGTTTGTAATATCTCGCTCCTCGGAGCCTATTGAATAAATACTTGAGTTGTAGAGTCATGTTGTGATGCCATGCAATATTTGCACATATCGAGCATATTGTGTGTATGTTATTGAAATGCTTGGTATGTGTGGGATCTGACTATCTAGTTGTTTATCCTTAGTAGCCTCTCTTACCGGGAAATGTCTCCTAGTGTTTCCACTGAGCCATGGTAGCTTGCTACTGCTCTGGAACTCTTAGGCTGGCCGGCATGTGTCCTTCTTCATTCCTGTGTCTATCCCTTCGGGGAAATGTCACGCGATGAATACCGGAGTCCTGTTAGCCCGCTACAGCCCGGTTCACCGGAGTCCTGCTAGCCCAGTGCTACAGCCTGGATTCACTCGCTGATGACCGACACGTTCGATGCTGGGTCATGGATGCCTGTCCCTGTAAGTTAGTGCCACTTTGGGTTCACGACTAGCCATGTCAGCCCGGGTTCTTTGTCATATGGATGCTAGCGGCACTATCATATACGTGAGCCAAAAGGCGCAAACGGTCCCGGGCCAGGTAAGGTGGCACCCGTGGGAATACCGTGCGTGAGGCCGCAAAGTGATATGATGTGTTACATGCTAGATCGGTGTGACTTAGGATCGGGGTCCTGACACCAACCTAAACGTTTCCCAAATGATAACGCCCACACGTGTGGAAGTTTTGCAACTCGCCCACACACGTGGATCACCATTCAGTCGAGTTTGCATGAATCTTGACACATTGAGGTAGAATTTGCATGCCACGTAGGACGGGGCTGGTGTGTGGGCGTTTGACAGTTTGCCCGAACGCCGGTTTCTCGCACGGAGAGGTCACGGTTGCAAGTCGGACATGCCGTGGAATTGTCGTCGCACCCGCACGCCATGCACGTCTCCTATTCATCATCTCCCATGTCTGCTCCTTTTCCCCTCCTCAGTGTTGCAGTTTCCCCACCCCGCCCTTCTTTACTTCCCATTTTCCCCACACCAGCATTTCCATTCAAGAGCGACGCAAGTTCTAGTAGGAGCAGTCGAGAGGGAGAGGAGGCGGCGGCGGCGGAAGAGTCACAGGTATTCGTGGCCGTCGCTGGTGTTCACCGGACGGGAGTGTCGTCGCCGGAGCAGCCACCGCGAGTAGGTAATGCTTCGAAACTTTCTACTTATCCAATCCGCCTCCACCCCTCTCGGTTCACATCCTGCTCGAACCCTTTCGAGATTTAGGCAGATTTTTCGTGGCACTCGAGTGTCCCCGTCGACGGGGGAGTCGCATGTGTGCCATTTGGCCGGCATTACGTAGTTCCGTTGTCGTCACGGTGGTAGTCAAGCCGGCAAGGCTCGCCCGTTCCGCATCTATCTCTTTGTTTTCAGAGATAAGATGTCTGCAATTCTATGTTGCAGTGATTTTTACTGTTCTTTTTTGTTAGTTTTGATGGTCTCGTAGGCTTTATTATTATTTTAGGGGTGATTTTGTAATCGAACTCCAGGACTGATAGTTGGGTATGAACCCTAGATCTAGTTAGCTGCATTTTGATTTGTAGGATAATGGCAGTTGGGTTTTTTTGGAACTGATTTAATTTGCTATTATGTTCTATGCAAGCATGGCAATTTGAATCCACTGGTTTATCTACAACTTTCCTACTAGATGGCAACTAACTTTCTGAACCAAATCTCTCAGTTGCCATGTTCTATGTAGGATAATGGCAGTTTGGGTGTTCCACGTACTCACTTAGTTGCCAAACTGTTTTGTGATAACACGACAACTTGAATCTAGTAGATGCAACTGCCTTTTATGAAGCCAATCTGTCAGTTGCCCATTCTATGTTGGATAATGGCAGTTGGGTGTTCCATGGTACTAACTTAGTTGCCACATTGTTTACTGCTAACATGTCAACTTAAATCTACTAGATGGCAACTGCCTTTTCTGAAGCAAACATGTCAGTTGCCATGTTTCTACAGTTGTTTCAGTGATCATTTTTTGCCTACTGTGCATGTTTAGCAGACGACGATTACATGCTTTCACACACTAAGACTTTATTTGACATGTTGTTTTTGCGCAAACATGGCAATCTGAATCTTTTTAGCACATGTAAACTTCTTATTGAACCCAAATTTTGTCAGTTAGCTTGTTTATGCAGTTATCCGGGTCTTAATTTTGCTAATTTGCGTTCGGGGAGGTGGCAAACTACATCTACACAGCATGGCATTATTTTGCCATGCCTATTTCTTAAGTACTTTTTTTGTCAGCTGCTTAGTTTTGCTAAGGAGCATATGTCATGCATTTTTCAGATTGCAGGTGGCAACTCCCTCTTATTACACATCATATAAATTTGTTTTAGGGTAAACATGGCAGCTTTTATTTGTTGTCGATGATATCCACTACCTCGTTACTTCGTGCATCTCTTTTTGCATCTGTCGATTGTGTTTTCATTTGTGCTAATGTGTTTTTGTTCTTACCGTAGCATCATGGCTCGTCGTGACCAGCAAGACGATGATGACGACTTCATGGAGGTACCGCCATGGAATCGTGCACCAGTCGTACGAAAGACGGCGACGAGGTCATTTCCCCCTATTTTATTGTGATATTGAGTTTACATTCATCCGTCAGAACTAATCTTTAGTATATTGAACATGGCAACAATGATCCTTTTGTGTTCTGTAGAAGAAGAAACGTTAGCGCAATAGGGCTTCGCAAGAACGCTTGACTATATTAACCAAGGTTTTTACTGATAACCAGAAGGGAGCTGCCAGTGAGATGGGGATGCAAGCATTGATGGATATTCGATGCCCGAATCTAGTGAACCCTGTATGCAATTGGCTTGGCGAGATATATGACCCTCCATCTAGGCAATTCGTCATTCCGGGACGTGGAAGACTCCCTTTGGACGAGGAATCTGTATTCTGCACTTTGGGTGTCCCCTGTGGAGAAATCAAAGTTTCGTATGAGGTGAACAATGAGATTGAGGAAGTTTTGTTCCCCCGTTTGTTTCCTGGAATGGCATCCATGCCTAATACGACTGTGTTGGCAACTTCGCTGGAGGGCATGACAACCCATGGCAAGGTATTTAAGATAAGGTGTACCATTACTGACTTCCTACATGATTCATTCTCAAATAAGATGTACCAGAAGGGCTGCCGCTTGCATCTAATGGTATTTTTTACTGTTTTTGCAAATGCTCTTACCATGGTTTATTCGTTCCTCAATCACATTACAGAGGACAGAACTTTTTCGTTTGTGTATAGTATTTTCAAGTTTGAAATGTAATCCGTTTTTTGGGGTGCCTTTTTAGGAATTGAATAAAATTGGAGTTGTAGTTGAACATACTTGACAATTTTTACATTTTTTCATAAGTGGCAACCAAATTGTTTTTCCACGTGGCAACTCTGTTTGGCCATACCCTGTCAACTCTAGTTTGACAGAGCTTTAGCTGATTTTCCTTTTGATGGCAACCATAGTTGATCATGTACGGCAACTTTTTTGTGTGTTTTTACATGCCAAATTGTTGATACATGGCAACTATAGTTGATTTCTACATGGCAATTACATATTCTACAACACACATAGTGTTCACTTCCTCTATTTTTTCGGTTGTTTTAATTAGTGATACATTGCAAACATACGTTCATGTCCATGGCAAATCTTTCTTCTATTTTGAACTTCTGACTCAAGGAATATTGTATTGCCAATGATGTTTAAACCGTAGTTATTTTCTTTTTCCTTTCCCCGCATTTTTCCTTTCCCCTCTATATATTGATCACTGACATTTTTTGTTTTTACTTACTCCCTTTTTTGTGTAAACTAGCTCATGTATGTCGACCATCTTTATTTGTCTACTGTTGATTTTACTCAGATAGGAGGTCCGCCGCCTCCACATAAGTTTGATGTCTCTTCCTGGAGTTATGATGTTGTCAAGGCTGTGCTTGCCGTAGACAGGATATCTGATACAAAATATGGCAAACTGTAGGTTAGTTTTATCTTCCTTTTTGGACAGCATTTTTGAAGCTCACTTTTGGAAAGAATATATATAAAACCAAAATTGATCCAAATTGGTCGTTCATAGTTTTTTTAAAGAGGGGAATATATAGTGTATACAACATGGCAAATATGTTTGGTTCCGCGTGGCAACTGTACAACACTTTTACATGGCATCCATATTCCAATCTATTCACTCAACTATGTTTGGGCATTCAATTCGTCCACCTCAATGCACTCATTATGCTAACAAACTATAAAGAACTTGGCAACGATGGTTGTCTACACATGGCAACTATGGTTGTCTCCATATGGCAACTCTGTCGTTCCCCCTCGAATTCCTTTTCATTGCAATCCACGTCCATAGTCACTGTTTCTTCTCTGACCTCTCTTTTGTTTTTGCTATTTTTTAGCTAATGGCCAAGCATGCCATTGACTATAGTGTGTTTGGTGGGCCACAAAATTTTGGCAAGTCGTTGGATGTGCATTTAGCTCCATCTTGTTCCGCCGAGGTAATCAAGCATGTTCTTTGTTTTTTGAATGATCTTTTACTTGCCTTTGACTCCTTTTACGGCTTTTTGCCTTCTTTCTTATGCACATGTTCTAATGTGTTTGAAATTTGTTACTTTCTATTTTCTAATCAGGCTAGGGCACCTGTTGAGCACCTAGTTGCGCAGTTTGCTTCCGGCATGACCAACTTGCTTGGGAACTTGGTCGAGGGTTGGATACCATTGAATGGTTCTAATAGTGACGTGGCTGCGAGGCAGTTCACATCTTTTGTCGGAGAACGCACACATCGTCCAACTGGCTGCCGTGGCTGGTACGACTACAACAGTTCTCAGGAGCTCCCTGACACTCAATAGGAGCTAGTCAGGGATGGTTTCGGTGGCGTCGATGCTGGTCTCGACAAGGACGGTGATGATGCCATGGAGGATGTGCGACATGACACTGGCCATGATGAACCTCGGGAAGTTTGTGTAGGAGGTAACAACGATAAGGCTGCACCAAATGTTCCTCCACCATAGGGAGGCATTGCCCCAACTATTGCGAGAGACACGGGTGTTCCTCTCTCAAAGAGGGGTAGGGCTCCAGAGGATGCTGCCCAGGGCCCTGGTGGCAAGAGGTTTGGGACTGATCCCGCTTCTGCTAGGAGGAGGTTTGATGTTTATTTGTTGTGTCATTCATTTTTGTCACACCCGTCTTTTTTGTGGTACGTACGCCATGATTTTGTGTCTCACACTTGTGTTTTTGCAATTTTTTGTCTCTCTTTCCCATTGTTTTGTGCAGTGAGGTGACAGCTGGTGGCCTATCAGTTAAGCAAAAACAAGCAGCCATGCCATCTCGCGCTTTTGCTCGGCTGAACAAGGGCGCACTGCTAGTTCTTGAGCTTGCATTAGATTTTCCCTTGAAGAGGAAAGGGTGATGCAACAAAGTAGAGATAAGTATTTCCCTCAGTTTGAGAACCAAGGTATCAATCCAGTAGGAGACAATGCACAAATCACCGAATACCTGCACAAACAATCAAACAACTTGCACCCAACGCGATAAAGGGGTTGTCAATCCCTTCATGGTTACTTGCAAAAGTGAGATCTGATAGAGATAGATAAATGATAAAGTAAATATTTTTGGTATTTTTGGTTTATAGATCAGAAAGTAAAATATTGCAAAAATAGTAGATCGGAAACTAATATGATGGAAAATAGAAGATCATAAACTAATATGATGGAAAATAGACCCGAGCGCCATAGGTTAAACTAGAGGCTTCTCTCAAGACAGCAAATAATACTGTGGGTTGATACGTCTCCAACGTATCTATAATTTATAAAGTATTCATGCTCTTATATTATCATTCCTGTATGTTTTACAATCATTTTATAGCAACGTTATACATTTTTGGGACTAACCTATTGACATAGTGCCCAGTGCCAGTTGCTGTTTTTAGCTTTTTTTTACATCGCAGAAAATCAATACCAAGCGGAGTCCAAACGTAGTGAAAGTTTTTAGAGATTTTTTTTGGACCAGAAGAGATCCAGTGGTCCAAAGGAGTACCAGAGGGGTGCCTCAAGGGGGCACAACCCACCTGGGCATGCCTGGTGGCCCAGGTGCGCCCTGGTCTTGTGCCCACCTCGATGGCCTCTCACACCGCCTCTTCGCCCTATAAATTTCCAAGTATTCCAAAAACCCTCCAAGTAACCCTAGATCGGAAGTTCCGCTGCCGCAAGCCTCTGTAGCCATGAAACACCAATCGGGATCCCGTTCCGGCACCCTGCCGGAGGGGGAGATCATCACCGGTGGCCATCTTCATCATCCCGGCGGCCACCATGATGAGGAGGGAATAGTCCACCATCGGGGTTAAGGGTTTGTACCACTAGCTATGTGTTCAATCTCTCTCTCTCTCTCTCGTCTTCTTGAGATGTCACGATCTTGATGTATCGCGGGCTTTGTTAATATAGTCGGATCATATGGTGTTTTCCCCTCTCTATCTTGTTGTGAATTGAGTTTTCCCTTTGAGATTTCGTTTTATCAGATTGAATACTTTTATGGATTTGAGAACACTTGATGTATATCTTGCTATGAATACCCGCGGTGACAATGGGGTATCATATTGATTCACTTGATATGTGTTTTGGCAGTCAACTCGCGGATTCCCGAGGTGACATTGGGGTAATCTATGCATTGGGGTTGATGCACGTTCTCGTCTTTGTTTCTCTGGTAGAAATCTTGGGGCACTCTTTGAGGTTCTTTGTGCTGGATTGAGTATTATGCCTCCTATTTATGATGATTATATTGATTAAAGTGGATTTGGAGAGGTCATGTCTTTATTTAATGTTGAATCCACTATTTCGGAAGAGGTTTCAATTGATTATGATGAGAACAAAGTTGCTATCTATGATGATTATGGTGAGGACATGTATGCTATAAAGAGTAATGATAACCATGAAACTTGTCATCATGATTTTAATTTTCAATCCCATGGTAGTTATTTTGTTGAGTTTGCTCCCACAACTATTCATGAGAATAAATTTGCTTATGTGGAGAGTAGTAAAAATTCTATGCTTATGTATCATGAAAAAAATGCTTTATGTGATAGCTATATTGCTGAATTCATTCATGATGCTACTGAAATATATTATGAGAGAGGAACATATGTTTCTACATATCTCAATAATATCAAGTTTCCTCTCTTTATGTTAAAAGTTTTTATGTTGCACTTGTTTTACTTTCCTATGCTAGTTGATTCTTGTTCCCATAAGTTGTTTGCTCACAAAATCACTATGCATAGGAAGTGGGTTAGACTTAAATTTGCTTGCCATGTGATTCATGATGCTCTTTTTATGTTTCAATTCGTATCTTTTATGTGAGCATCATTTGAACTCATCATGCCTAGCTAAAAATGCATTAAAGAAAAACACCTGTTGGGAGACAACCCAACACTTTTACCTACTATTTTTGTGTGTTCACATGATTATGCTACTGTAGTAATCATGTATTATTGATTTTTTCAATAAAGTGCCAAGTAAAGCCTTTGGAATAGTGGCATTTGGGATAGTGTGCATGATAGTTGACTTGAATCTGTGCAAAAATAGAAACTTTTTCACTCAGTCCAGGAATTTTAAAAATTCACTGGAACATGATTTTTATCTGAATTTTTGTATATTATAGATATACAAATTCCCTATGTTTTCCTAATTTTTTAGAATCTTTGGAGTAGCAGAAGTATGGTTGTTTTCCAGATCATTACAGACTGTTCTGTTTTTGACAGATTCTGTTTTCAATGCATAGATTGCTTGTTTCCTAGTTTCTGTGGCTTATATTGTTCAATATAAATAGTGGAAATGGTAAGGTACAGTAGGAATTGTGTCAGGACCCCGACTCGATGTCACATCGATCTAGCTGGTAACACCTCATATCACTTTGCGGCCTCACGCACGGTATCCCCACGGGTGTCGTCTTACCTTTTCCCGGGACCGTTTGCGCCTTTTGGCTCACGTATATGATAGTGTCGCTAGCATCCATATGATAAAGAGCCCGGGCTGACATGACTAGTCGTAAACCCAAAGTGGCACAGACTTACAGGGACAGGCATCCATGACCCAGCTTCGAACGTGTCAGTCATCAGCAAGTGGGTCCGGGCTGTAGCACTGGGCTAGCAGGACTCCGGTAAACCGGGCTGTAGCGGGCTAACAGGACTCCGGTACTCAAAGCGTGACATTTCCCCGAAGGGACAGACACAGGAACGAAGAAGGACACATGCCGGCCAGCCTAAGTGTTCCAGAGCAGTAGCAAGCTACCATGGCTCAGCGGTAACACTAGGAGACATTTCCCGGTAAGAGAGGCTACTAAAGATAAACAACTAGATAGTCAGATCCCACACATACCAAGCATTTGAATAACATACACACAATATGCTCGATATGTGCAATACAACATGGCATCACAAAATGACTCTACGACTCAAGTAGTTTATTCAATAGGCTCCGAGGAGCGAGATATTACAAACATGGGTCTCATGACCCAACAATCAGAGCATACAAGTCAAAGCACAAGCGGAAGCTATCATGTCTGGGTACAGACATCTATAAATGAAAAAGGCTGAGAAGCCTGACTATCTATCAGATCCTGCCGAGGGCACAAGATCGTAGCTGAGGTATCAAGCTAAACGTCGAGGTCCACGTGAAACTACTAGCGAGACCGAAGTCTCTCTGCAAAAACATAAAATAGGCAAACGTGAGTACAAATGTACCCAACAAGACTTACATCAGATCTATCTACACATGCATCATTATCAACAAAGAGGATGGTGGAGTTTGACTGCAGCAAGCCAGCTTTGACTCGGTGGCTATCCTGAACTACGACGGCAAGCGACTCTTTTGAGGTGGCGCACACGAGTCCACATATTCACCATATCAATACACCACTATGGATCCGCTCCCGTCTCCCTACGAGAACGCCATCCATAGCACTCACGCTTATCTTGCGTATTTTAGAGTATCCACTTTCACTTGTCTATGAACTGATATAAGCAACCCAGAAGTCCTTTTCCGCGGACACGGCTATTCGAATAGATGATGATAACCCTGCAGGGGTGTACTTCTTCATACATGTTTCCACCACTTAGCGTCTGCACACGACATGTGCTCGGCAGACTTCAAGCGAAAGCCGACGTGGGTGTAGACCACGACCTACCTAAACACTTAAGCCTCTAGTCCAGGTTTATCGCCTATTCAGGTTCCATCCGCAGGGAGTCCGGCCGAGGTTTCCCATACGGCCCCGAACGATGTGAACAGGGTTCCCGAGATACCTAACGGGTATTCGGTACACCCGGCCACGTACCTACCGCATCACAGCCCACCCCTACGGTCAGCGCTGTCCACGGCCTCCAGTAGGCTACAAACACCAGAAACTACTTGCAACTCCTGGACAGAGAGCTAGGGTGAATAAGAAGTCGAGCGGGGTCATATTTCAGGGCCCAATGTATGGTAGTAGCTGAGTCATGGATCACAAACACAGAACTCAGTTCCTAAGGACGGCTTCAATGAGACAACCCACCATGTACTCCTACATGGCCTCTCACCGCTACCTTTACCAAATCGTGTTCACACACTTAGCTCACACACAGTAGGACATGTTCACACGCCTCTGATTCATCCCCGATGAATCAGACCTGACTCAACTCTAAGCAGTAGCAGGCATGACAAACAAACATGAATGAGTAGGCACAACAGGGCTCAAACAACTCCTACTCATGCTAGTGGGTTTCATCTATTTACTGTGGCAATGACAGGTCATGCAAAGGATAAGGGGGTTCAGCTACCGCAGCAAGTAACAGATGAATCGGTGTTGTCCTAATGCAGTAAAAGAGAGCAGAAGCGAGAGAGTGGGATTGTATCGGAATGAACAAGGGGGTTTTGCTTGCCTGGCACTTCTGAAGATAACATTGAGTCTTCATCAGTGTCAACGATCACATCATCGGTATCACGTCTATCGAGAGGGGACAAATACCGGCAACACAGAAGGGAACACAATCAATGCAATGCACAATATGATGCATGATCATGACATGGCAAAATGAATGTGTTTTGGGCTAATGCAACTAAAACCAGATTAAATGAAGTTGGTTTGAATCCAAGATTCAAATTCAAACTCCATATGTGATTATTTAAATGCCCTTTATTTGATTTGCCCTAAACAGTAGTGATAAGTTGTTCTAACATGCATGAAAATGGTACAGATGGATTCCTTGAATTTTTTTGATAATTTTTCATATATAATTTATTAAATTTGGAGTTACGGTTAATTTTCTATGATTTTTAGAAGTTTATATAATTTTCTGGAATTTCCTGAATTATTTTAAATCCAGAAAATGAGTTATGACATCAGCACTGCGTCATGCTTGCGTCAGCAAGTCAACAGGGCTGCCCCGGGTCAAACCTGACCAGTGGGGTCCACTGGTCAGTGACACAGGGACTAATCCCGCGTTGACCCGGGCTGATTAGCTCTGACTAAGCCCTGGGGCCCACTGTCAGTGGCCTAGGGGGTTGATTAGCGGGGGTAGTTAGGCCCTAATGACTGGCCACGTCGGCTCCCGCCGGAGTTTCGCCGGCGGCGACCATTAGCGCGGCGGCGAGAGTGGTTTTGGCCACTCCGGCGACCAAATGGGCCGCGGAGGGCATCTAGGAGGAGCTGGGGACGAGCCGAAGCTCCTGGTGGAGTCGGTTGCGCTCGGGGCGGCCGGGGTTCGCCGGAATGGAGCCCGAGGCGGCTGCCGGAGCTCGGGTTTGGGCGGAGCGGGGTTACGGGGCGCTAGGGGGCTGGCTGAGGGGCTATGCGGACTCCTGGGGCAGCTAGGAGCACGCTAGGCTCGTCGGACTGGCCGCAGCAGCACGTCAGTGCCATGCCCGGCGTCCATGGCGGACGGCGGCGCTCGGGAATGTGGCCGGGGTGCTACAACACGGGAACGAACAAAATGGAGGAGGGGAAACGGAGTGGAGCTCACAGGGGTTGCGACGGTGGCCTCGGGGAGCTCGGGGAGGCGTCGGAGGCGGCGAATTTGACCGCGGCGAACTTCGGTGGCCGGCGACGGAAACGGCGATGGTGGCGGTGTTGCGGGGCTTCCGGAGGGCCGCGGGTCGGTGGGGAGGAAGGAGGGGGTCGAGGCGGAGCTCGCAAGCATGGCGAGGGGTCGAGGGGGAGACGGTGGCTGCGGTGGTGCTCGTCGGTGGCGGCAGGCGCATTCGGTGAGCGAGAGGGAGAGGCGAACAGGGGGGGAAGAGGGGCACGGGGAGAGGGGAGCGGTGCAGGGGGTGCGTGGCGTCGTCCGGGGCGTCGCTGGGGAGGCCAGGGAGGAAGCAGGAGGTGGCTAGGGGGGGGGGGAAGCAGGAGGTGGCCGGGCAGCGTCGGCGAGCGCCACGCCTCGCCTCTGCTCGTCCTCCTGGCAGAGGGGGAAGAGGACAAAGGAGGAGGAGGTGGGCTGGGCCGGTTGGGGGAGCTGGGCCGGCTCTGGTGGGCTGCACGGTGAGGCCAGGTAAGCTCTGTTCTTTTTATTATTTACTGTTTTCTATTTTCTGTAGTTTGTTTTCATTTAGTTTAGCAACTAAATCATTTAAATAAATTCTGTAGATTTTTATGTGGCTTGCCAAAATATATACAAAGCCACTCACAAACTTCCAGAATTATTGGAGTCATATTTAATATATATTAAATATAAATCCAAAGCAAATAGTTATTGGATTAATTCAAATGGCCCAAAACAATTAACTCTGAGATACCAAAAATATTGTTTTTGAGTTTTACCTCTTTGCAATATTTTCAGAGACTAAGAGGAACATTTTTTTTTGGACTTCTTTGAGGAGATTTTAATGTTGATCACTTTTGAGGTGATTTATGAGGGTTTCAACTAACCTCAATTCAAGTTTCAAAAATGTAGACATGATGCACACATGAGGCTAACCTAGAGCAATGCCAGAAGCTAGGGATGTGACAACTCACCCCCACTAAACAAGAATCTCGTCTCGAGATTCAAGCGTAGGGTAAGGTGAAGGGGAACACAACTAGTACAATCTTCACGATCCAGGTTGCACTTCAAATGAACGTTGATTTGAACACCATCTTTGTCTTGTCGTCTTGCTCTGAGAACTTCAGCTAATCCTGACAAGAAGAGGAAAGGAAAACTCTAGAAGGATCGGTCTTCTCGAAGATCGAACAACTCAGGATTAACTCCCGGAATGAGACATAGAACCATCTCTCGGGTTGAGACACGAGATACACATCAAGAGGGGTGGAAGAAACGGATGACGGAGGTTCACTAGGTAGACCACAATTCCACACCTAAGAAGGTGGTAAACGATTGTCAAGGTGGCGAGGAGTTGGATTGCCATGATACCACGACGAAACATCTTGGAGGAGGGTGATTCGTAGATTATTATCTTAAGTGGCAAAAAGAATTACTTTTGATTCAGAGATCATTGGAACTCTTTATACCAGCCTAAGGCAATTCTCGAGCGATCGTTTGGAGGGGGTCGGTAGAATGGCATACTCAAACTTGGATGATGTGGATTACCTTGTTGAAGACAACGTAATGGATGAATTTGCTTATCACCGGAGGTGGAAGAGACCCATGGTAGAATGGCACATTGGCGGTGCAAGCTGGGAACAAAATGCAAATGCTGGGAATGATTCTGGTAACTGGGGAGAGGCTCAACAATAGGGAGTTATTCCACTATTGGAATGGTTATAGCATAACCGAAGAGACTAGGAACAATCCCGGTTAGTGCCGATGATAACACGTAGCGCTTGAGCGTGCTCTCAAGAACTTGAGCATTTCCATATCCATCAAGATTTTACCAACATCCGTGTCAAGGATCCTGGCAACACAACTTGCTACCATGACGAGTGATGATGGATGATGCAGATGCAAAGGAAGATAACACTTTCTCAGTTTTCACCTTAGCGAGGCCAAGGAAACAAAATCTGGATGATCGACCGAGAGACATTTAGCACTCCGCTTCTAATGTTCTCCTTGACGTGCTAGTGTATCCCATTCATAGATATGGTTTGATAACTAGAACATCAAGTAAAAGGTCGGACATCGGGAACACAATAATCATAAGGCACAACTAGGAAGTAAATCCTATGAAGTCCTTATGGGAAGGTGGCCAACTGCTTCAATCAAGATACCACAATAATAGGTCCTTCGGCTGGGTGGTGCTGGCCACGACATCCACTTTACCGGTTATCGAGGGACCAATATTATAGTTCTTGGGAAATGTTCCAAACCATCATATCTACCTGAGATTCAGATCTGGTTGGTGTCAGGATATTCCAGACTTATCGAGTCTTAGGAAGAAAAATGAAAGTTTGCAACACAAATCGACGAGATGACGTTGCGGGATTCTCGGGAGATGAACTACGATAGCAAGCTCCAAAACATGAGCTGGTTCTGCTACAAACATGTGAACACGTTGTCCCAGACAAGCATGACCACGTGGTAGTCTTATAATAAAACACTACCGAGTTCAGGAGGGGGAACCATCAACGAGGGTATCGAAGTTCTTTCATAAGTCCGGATTAGCTCTTATGAAGGAACTCCTTCTCCTTGAACAAATCAATCAGTGGCTTGGTGTGCTAGGGATACATATAGATTGAAGGTTGCAAGTCTTCAAACCACAGCATTCTTCGCACGTGTGCATGACTGATTTGGAATGATTCCAAAGAAAGCAACATTGACTTTCTTGAATCCACGGCGGCAACTTGCATCAGATGCACATGAATTAAAGGAAGTCACTACCTTCATCCAAACATATGCTTCATGAGCTAGCATGAACAAATGCTTTCAAAAATTTCCAACACTAGCTTAATGTTCAACAAAATTATGGAGGAGATAAGGATGTTGTCAATGGGCTCAACAACAATTCATTTAGGTTTCCTTTTAAAAGGAATTCCATAGTTAAGTGAACAAGTAGTAGCATTGGTCAGACCAGAGATGTAATGGTGTATGCTCGAGGAATCAACCACGAATAAGACAACATTACGAGCATCGTTGGTACTGATTTGATTTGACGATAGCCCACACTCAAATCAAAGGATTGATAAGACAATAGGTCCAGCAACTGATCACAAGGACCAATCGATGAAGATATCATCTTTCTCCAACACACACTACACAAGAATATCCCTTTGGAACGAACTAAGTCAGGCAAGCTTTTATCTTCCAACTCTCCAAGTCGTTGTCTAACTTAACCAACTAGCTCAGGGATATCCAACACAGATTCTTGGAGAAGGATGGTTCACAAAAACCAACTTGATCACGAGCTCAACATAGCGGTCAGGTGACAACCTGGTAATACTTCTAAGAAGATATTCAGAGAATCACGAGCCACCAGTATGTTACTAAGCTCGAGAACAATCTTGCTTTTCAGGGCAAGACGATATGATCAATAGAGTAAGAATTTGAAATAATCCTAACTCATCGATCGAAGGGTGCACCGAAGTAAGGACTAGGTAGCACGATCAGTCTTAGAAGGATGATTCGAAACCAACACACCAAGAATAAAATTATTGTCCTTTAACTACCAAGCAACAAGGTTGCTAGGAGTATTGATTTCACACATCACGATTCACTTGTCGGCATTCCGGTTACAATAATACAGGAACCGAGGAATGAACAATGATGGCAAGAAGTATCACTGTACCAAGAGTGCATAGGATGGTGTGCAATTCCTATAACAATCTCGATATAAAATATGTAATACTCCAAGGTAGAGCAGAACCAAAAGCTGGATTGGCATTTGATCTGCGGAATACAACTACTTTGACCCAATCATGGAGATGGAAGAGGTACTGGAGTTTGTTTCTCCAAGTCATTCAGGACAGAATGGCTTGACGGACCACAAGAGTAATAGGCATCGATAAACGAACGCACGCATACTCTTGACTATCAATTGATAGACGAGGGTCAGAATGCAACTACGGAGAACAACTCAAAGGAACATATAATTTTCTGAGTTGTGGATGCATAGATTAGTATGTCGAACCAAGTTCAACATATTTCTTCCGGATAACCCATGCAGAAAGGTAGAACTGGCAGAGTCACGATTTATGAATGGAGAACTCCTCAAGAGTACTCTAATTGTGATCTTTTGATCCAATAAACATCTGCCATAAGCGGTTCATAGTATTTGGAAGAAGGAAATACCACGGACCTCGAGGACTATCGCAAAGTTACTAATATCCTGAAGGAACTAGCAAACACTATCAACATGAAGTAAGTAGAGTGAATCTCGGGTTCAAAGCCCAAGGAATAGAATACCTACTACTAAGTGGCATCACGGGATGCTTTCGAGAATAAAAGCCAGAATCATCACACTGGGGATCACAAAACATTGCTAGATTACTAGGTGACTCCCTAAACACCTAGGGCCATAATAGTATCTCCAACATATATGTCAAGGTAACGGAGTACCTCAACTCACTGATTAGTGTGGTTAATCTGGCCCATGGGAACATTGAATCAGGAAGAAAGGATTTGCAATTGCATCAGACTACTTAGAAACCTGGGATGACTCGGACAGCATAACGGTTGTAAATGCTCAGAAAAGATTTGAGACATTCACAAAAATGGTGGCATAACCACTCAGAAGCACAATATCAAGGTCTCGAGATCAATAATTAACATACAGAAGTAGTAGGAACTGAAACGAGGCTTAAGTCCAACAATCTTATAAGTCTACGGATTAGTAACACGTGATCCTAATGGAAAGAAGAGATAGCCTAGTTCTTAATCCCCGCAGGAAAGATAAGATGACTCAGATCAGAAGGCATAAGGTATAAGGAGTAAAAAGAGCCTTACGTTCCATCCCACAATCAATTCCCTTATATAACTAAAGAATTTCTAGACTCAACTTCGACCAGTTTGGCTTGGTAATCCTACAGGCAGTCAAGCTCTGATACCAACGCTGTCAGGACCCCGACTCGATGTCACATCGATCTAGCTGGTAACACCTCATATCACTTTGCGGCCTCACGCACGGTATCCCCACGGGTGTCGTCTTACCTTTTCCCGGGACCGTTTGCGCCTTTTGGCTCACGTATATGATAGTGTCGCTAGCATCCATATGATAAAGAGCCCGGGCTGACATGACTAGTCGTAAACCCAAAGTGGCACAGACTTACAGGGACAGGCATCCATGACCCAGCTTCGAACGTGTCGGTCATCAGCAAGTGGGTCCGGGCTGTAGCACTGGGCTAGCAGGACTCCGGTAAACCGGGCTGTAGCGGGCTAACAGGACTCCGGTACTCAAAGCGTGACATTTCCCCGAAGGGACAGACACAGGAACGAAGAAGGACACATGCCGGCCAGCCTAAGTGTTCTAGAGCAGTAGCAAGCTACCATGGCTCAGCGGTAACACTAGGAGACATTTCCCGGTAAGAGAGGCTACTAAAGATAAACAACTAGATAGTCAGATCCCACACATACCAAGCATTTCAATAACATACACACAATATGCTCGATATGTGCAATACAACATGGCATCACAAAATGACTCTACGACTCAAGTAGTTTATTCAATAGGCTCCGAGGAGCGAGATATTACAAACATGGGTCTCATGACCCAACAATCAGAGCATACAAGTCAAAGCACAAGCGGAAGCTATCATGTCTGGGTACAGACATCTATAAATGAAAAAGGCTGAGAAGCCTGACTATCTATCAGATCCTGCCGAGGGCACAAGATCGTAGCTGAGGTATCAAGCTAAACGTCGAGGTCCACGTGAAACTACTAGCGAGACCGAAGTCTCTCTGCAAAAACATAAAATAGGCAAACGTGAGTACAAATGTACCCATCAAGACTTACATCAGATCTATCTACACATGCATCATTATCAACAAAGAGGATGGTGGAGTTTGACTGCAGCAAGCCAGCTTTGACTCGGTGGCTATCCTGAACTACGACGGCAAGCGACTCTTTTGAGGTGGCGCACACGAGTCCACATATTCACCATATCAATACACCACTATGGATCCGCTCCCGTCTCCCTACGAGAACGCCATCCATAGCACTCACGCTTATCTTGCGTATTTTAGAGTATCCACTTTCACTTGTCTATGAACTGATATAAGCAACCCAGAAGTCCTTTTCCGCGGACACGGCTATTCGAATAGATGATGATAACCCTGCAGGGGTGTACTTCTTCATACATGTTTCCACCACTTAGCGTCTGCACACGACATGTGCTCGGCAGACTTCAAGCGAAAGCCGACGTGGGTGTAGACCACGACCTACCTAAACACTTAAGCCTCTAGTCCAGGTTTATCGCCTATTCAGGTTCCATCCGCAGGGAGTCCGGCCGAGGTTTCCCATACGGCCCCGAACGATGTGAACAGGGTTCCCGAGATACCTAACGGGTATTCGGTACACCCGGCCACGTACCTACCGCATCACAGCCCACCCCTACGGTCAGCGCTGTCCACGGCCTCCAGTAGGCTACAAACACCAGAAACTACTTGCAACTCCTGGACAGAGAGCTAGGGTGAATAAGAAGTCGAGCGGGGTCATATTTCAGGGCCCAATGTATGGTAGTAGCTGAGTCATGGATCACAAACACAGAACTCAGTTCCTAAGGACGGCTTCAATGAGACAACCCACCATGTACTCCTACATGGCCTCTCACCGCTACCTTTACCAAATCGTGTTCACACACTTAGCTCACACACAGTAGGACATGTTCACACGCCTCTGATTCATCCCCGATGAATCAGACCTGACTCAACTCTAAGCAGTAGCAGGCATGACAAACAAACATGAATGAGTAGGCACAACAGGGCTCAAACAACTCCTACTCATGCTAGTGGGTTTCATCTATTTACTGTGGCAATGACAGGTCATGCAAAGGATAAGGGGGTTCAGCTACCGCAGCAAGTAACAGATGAATCGGTGTTGTCCTAATGCAGTAAAAGAGAGCAGAAGCGAGAGAGTGGGATTGTATCGGAATGAACAAGGGGGTTTTGCTTGCCTGGCACTTCTGAAGATAACATTGAGTCTTCATCAGTGTCAACGATCACATCATCGGTATCACGTCTATCGAGAGGGGACAAATACCGGCAACACAGAAGGGAACACAATCAATGCAATGCACAATATGATGCATGATCATGACATGGCAAAATGAATGTGTTTTGGGCTAATGCAACTAAAACCAGATTAAATGAAGTTGGTTTGAATCCAAGATTCAAATTCAAACTCCATATGTGATTATTTAAATGCCCTTTATTTGATTTGCCCTAAACAGTAGTGATAAGTTGTTCTAACATGCATGAAAATGGTACAGATGGATTCCTTGAATTTTTTTGATAATTTTTCATATATAATTTATTAAATTTGGAGTTACGGTTAATTTTCTATGATTTTTAGAAGTTTATATAATTTTCTGGAATTTCCTGAATTATTTTAAATCCAGAAAATGAGTTATGACATCAGCACTGCGTCATGCTTGCGTCAGCAAGTCAACAGGGCTGCCCCGGGTCAAACCTGACCAGTGGGGTCCACTGGTCAGTGACACAGGGACTAATCCCGCGTTGACCCGGGCTGATTAGCTCTGACTAAGCCCTGGGGCCCACTGTCAGTGGCCTAGGGGGTTGATTAGCGGGGGTAGTTAGGCCCTAATGACTGGCCACGCCGGCTCCCGCCGGAGTTTCGCCGGCGGCGACCATTAGCGCGGCGGCGAGAGTGGTTTTGGCCACTCTGGCGACCAAATGGGCCGCGGAGGGCATCTAGGAGGAGCTGGGGACGAGCCGAAGCTCCTGGTGGAGTCGGTTGCGCTCGGGGCGGCCGGGGTTCGCCGGAATGGAGCCCGAGGCGGCTGCCGGAGCTCGGGTTTGGGCGGAGCGGGGTTACGGGGCGCTAGGGGGCTGGCTGAGGGGCTATGCGGACTCCTGGGGCAGCTAGGAGCACGCTAGGCTCGTCGGACTGGCCGCAGCAGCACGTCAGTGCCATGCCCGGCGTCCATGGCGGACGGCGGCGCTCGGGAATGTGGCCGGGGTGCTACGGCACGGGAACGAACAAAATGGAGGAGGGGAAACGGAGTGGAGCTCACAGGGGTTGCGACGGTGGCCTCGGGGAGCTCGGGGAGGCGTCGGAGGCGGCGAATTTGACCGCGGCGAACTTCGGTGGCCGGCGACGGAAACGGCGATGGTGGCGGCGTTGCGGGGCTTCCGGAGGGCCGCGGGTCGGTGGGGAGGAAGGAGGGGGTCGAGGCGGAGCTCGCAAGCATGGCGAGGGGTCGAGGGGAGACGGTGGCTGCGGTGGTGCTCGTCGGTGGCGGCAGGCGCATTCGGTGAGCGAGAGGGAGAGGCGAACAGGGGGGGAAGAGGGGCACGGGGAGAGGGGAGCGGTGCAGGGGGTGCGTGGCGTCGTCCGGGGCGTCGCTGGGGAGGCCAGGGAGGAAGCAGGAGGTGGCTAGGGGGGGGGAAGCAGGAGGTGGCCGGGCAGCGTCGGCGAGCGCCACGCCTCGCCTCTGCTCGTCCTCCTGGCAGAGGGGGAAGAGGACAAAGGAGGAGGAGGTGGGCTGGGCCGGTTGGGGGAGCTGGGCCGGCTCTGGTGGGCTGCACGGTGAGGCCAGGTAAGCTCTGTTCTTTTTATTATTTACTGTTTTCTATTTTCTGTAGTTTGTTTTGATTTAGTTTAGCAACTAAATCATTTAAATAAATTTTGTAGATTTTTATGTGGCTTGCCAAAATATATACAAAGCCACTCACAAACTTCCAGAATTATTGGAGTCATATTTAATATATATTAAATATAAATCCAAAGCAAATAGTTATTGGATTAATTCAAATGGCCCAAAACAATTAACTCTGAGATACCAAAAATATTGTTTTTGAGTTTTACCTCTTTGCAATATTTTCAGAGACTAAGAGGAACATTTTTTTTTGGACTTCTTTGAGGAGATTTTAATGTTGATCACTTTTGAGGTGATTTATGAGGGTTTCAACTAACCTCAATTGAAGTTTCAAAAATATAGACATGATGCACACATGAGGCTAACCTAGAGCAATGCCAGAAGCTAGGGATGTGACAAATTGTGTGAGAACAATTATGAATCTTGTCATTTAGAGTACCAGAGTGAATGATTTGTTTTATCATACTAACCTATCTCATGAAGTTCCGTTAAGTTTTGTGTGATTGAAGTTTTCAAGTTTTGGGTGAGATATCGAAATGAGGAGAATAAGGAGTGAAAAGACCCTAACCTTGGAGATGCCCAAGGCATATAAAATTATTATTGAAGGAAGATCCAAGCAACTAAGCTTGGGGATGCCCCGGAAGGCATTCCCTCTTTCGTCTCCAACATTATCGGTAATCTTACTTGGGGCTATATTTCATTCATGACATGATATGAGTTTTGCTTGGAGCGTCATTTTATTTTGTTTTCATTTGCTTGATTCTATCTATAATAATGTTTTGCATCTTTTATTTTAATAAAAATGTCAAGTATAGCCTTTACCATGCTTATTTTGCAAGTATATGAGTTGCTGTTTCAAAACGGAAAATTTGTCGCTGTTGAAAAAATTCTCTAGAAAATTCAGAATGTGATTTGAAACTTTTTGCATAGTAAGATGTAATAATTTTTCTTGTGCAGTAATTTTTCAGAATTTTTGGAGTTAGGGAAGTATGATGAATATTGCACTCTTTACGGACTGTTCTGTTTGTACAGATTGCTGTTATGTTTGCATTGTTTGCATATGTTTGCTTGTTTAATGATTCTATTTGAGGATAGGAGTATTAAATATGCAGAGGCATTTAGTATGAAATGTTAAATAATAATTTTAGTGATTTTCTACATTAGAGAATGATAAGGTTATTTCATTGATTTATACTAACTTATCTCACGAGTTCTTGTTGAGTTTTGTGTGGATGAAGTTTTTAAGATTTAGGGAACCTGTGATATAAAAGGAATTAAGGAGACACAAAATCTCAAGCTTGGGGACGCTTAATGCATCCCAAGGTAATATTCCAAGAAGTCTCAAGCATCTAAGCTTGGGGATGCCCCGGTAGGCATCCCACCTTTTTTCTTCAACAATTATTGGTTAGTATCAGTTGAGCCTAAATTTTTGCTTCTTCACATGAGTTGCGCTATTCTTGGAATGCCATTTCATTTTTGTTTTCTTGTTGTTTTAGTAAAATACTTATATCTGAATTTTTTTAAATAAAAGAGAGTCCTGAAATAGCTACCCATTTACATAACTACTCGCTTGATCTTCACTTATATCTTCTTGGAGTAGTTTGTCATTTACTCTTGTGCTTCACTTATATCCTATGAATAAATTGTTGAATGAATTGAATATCACGAAGTTGAAATTATATGTTCATATCATGCCTAGTAGTATCTTCACATTGGGTTTAGAAAGTGAAATCTTTCTAAGCTTGACAATCACAATATTGGTCATACAAGCAATTCATGGATGATCAGTGAGAACTTTCACATGCAAACATATTATCTTGGAAATCTTCTATGATGGTGAATACCCATTAATTATTTTCAAACTTGAGCAAGTTAGTTGAAGTTGGACAAGGAAGACAATGTAATGAGTTATGGTTGTGTATATTTGCATAGAAGTTATATTGTCATAGATCCTCCAACATGTGGTGTTTGCCTAGGATCTTTTGCTAGCCAAAAATTTGTACTAAGTAGAGATACTACTTGTGCATCCAAAAACCCTTAAACTCAGTTTCTTGCCATGAGTGTCCACCATACCTACCTATGGATTGAATAAGATCCTTCAAGTAAGTTGTCATCGGTGCATAAAGAAATAAAAATTGCTCCTAAATATGGTTGATCTTTTATTGTAAGGGAAAATTGAGCGTTGTACAAACTTGTGATGGAAAAGTAATAAAAGCGGCAGACTGCATAATAAAGGTTGTTATCATAATGGGCAATATAACGTGACGTTCCTTTGCATTAAGAGCTTGGGCATCCAAATAAAAAGCGCATGGCAACCTCTGCTTCCCTCTGCGAACGGCCTATCTTTTACTTTTCAGTATTTACTTTTATGCAAAGAGTCAATAGTATAAATTCTCATTTCAACCTCTATTATTATCTAGTTGGCAAGCATCATGTGGTGGGGAAAGATCTAGGCATATATGACCAGTCATATATATTTGATCATGATTTATTATTGTTGACAATTATCTCTATGATAAATGAGTTGGGAGGCAAAATATTAAGCCCCATCTTTCTCTGTGTTTGATGGATGCCATTTGTTCTAAGAATATGCTTTGAGTAGTAGCAATCATGGAAGACTATATGGTGATTGAGTATGTGGAGCTCTTACTTAGACTTTGTTGAATAAGTTGAATTGCAATTGCTTGGTGATTGAGAACATAGGTTGTTGAGTATCAAGAGAGAATTCATTGTTTGAACCTTTACACGTGGATTGGCTGCTACTTTAACATGAGAGGTTTTATAAGAAAAAATTGATGTTATGATGCTAGGAGAAGTGATTGAACTTATCATTGATCAAACTTATGCACTTTGGTAGCATTCACACTTCATAAATTATTTCTTTTATCATTTAACTACTCGAGGACGAGTAGAAATTAAGCTTGGGGATGCTGATACGTCTCCAACGTATCTATAATTTATGAAGTATTCATGCTCTTGTATTATAATTCTTGGATGTTTTATAATCATTTTATAGCAACTTTATACATTTTTTAGACTAATCTATTGACATAGTGCCCAGTGCCAGTTACTGTTTTTAGCTAGTTTTTTACATCGCAGAAAATCAATATCAAATGCAGCGAAAGTTTTTGGAGATTTTTTTGGACCAAAAGACATCCAGTGGGCCAAAGAAGTACCAGAGGGGTGCCCCGAGGGGAGTACAACCCACCTAGGCGCGCCTGGGGGCCCAAGCGCACCCTGGTGGGTTGTGCCCACCTTGGTGGCCTCCCGCACCGCCTCTTCGCCCTATAAATTCCCAACTATTCCAAAAACCCTTGGGGTAACCCTAGATTGGAAGTTCCGCCACTTAAAGCCTCTATAGCCACCAAAAACCAATCGGGAGCCCGTTCTGGCACCCTGTCGGATGGGGAGATCATCATCGATGGCCATCTTAATCATCCCGGCGGCCACCATGATGAGGAGGGAGTAGTCCACTCTCGGGGCTGATGGTTTGTACTAGTAGCTATGTGTTTAATGTCTCTCTCTCTCTCTCTCTCTCTCTCGTGTTCTTGAGATGTCACGATCTTGATGTATCGCGGGATTTGTTAATATAGTCGGATCATATGGTGTTTCCCCCTCTCTATCTTGTTGTGAATTGAGCTTTCCCTTTGAGATTTCGTTTTATCGGATTGAATATTGAAAGTGCAACTAATCCCTGGGTTGTTTTGGTAATTCTTACCAAGATATAGCTCATTGAAATAATGCTCTTTCAAGATGATCATTTCAGAAAGTTCAATGATTGGCATGGCATGGACTGGAGTTGTGGACCCCCCAAAATGCTAAGGACACATATTGGCAACAAGCTCAAGACTCTACATTTTCATTTTAGTGATCCAAGATCACAGTAACTCCATAAGAAAGCCAATACTACTAAAAGGGGATGTGGTGTTGCTTAATGGCTTGCTTGCTCAAAATTCTTAGTGATATGCTCCAAAACCCTCAACAAGTTTCTCATTTCCACACATGTCCTAAACCTTCAAGTCAAACTCGAACCCACCGATTTGATCTATCCGGTGCCACTGAGTTCATTTGACGTAGCCACTGCCATAAACCCTAATCAGTTCGGTTTCACCGATAGGGATCTCGGTCTCACCGAGATGGGATTGCAAACTCTCTGTTTCCCTTTGTAACGTTTCGGTCTCCCCGAAATGAGCGATCGGTCCTACTGAGTTCACAATGCAAACTCCCTGTTTCCTTTTCATAATGTTTCAGTCCCACCGAAGTGAGCGAATCGGTCCCACCCAGTTTGCCTGACCAACTCCCAGTGTGCCTATTACTGAAATCGGTCCCACCGAGTTCATGTGATCGGTCTCACCGAGATTACGTTATGCCCTAACCCTAGAGCATCGGTCCCACCGAGTTGATCATATCGGTCCCACCGAAAAGCCTAACGTTCACATTTTGAACTGAATCGGTTTTACCGAGTTTCACCATTCGGTCTCACCGAGTTTGGGAATCTGTGTGTAACGATTAGATTTTATGTGGAGGCTATATATACCCCTCCACCCATTCTCCATTCATGGAGAAAGCTATCAGAACGTGCCTACACTTCCACTACTCATTTTCTGAGAGAGAACCACCTACTCATGTGTTCAGACCAAGACATTCCATTCCAACCACAAGAATCTTGATCTCTAGCCTTACCCAAGTTGCTTTCCACTCAAATCATCTTTCCACCATAGCCAAATCTGTGAGAGAGAGTTGAGTGTTGGGGAGACTATCATTTGAAGCACAAGAGCAAGGAGTTCATCATCAACACACCATATATTACCTTTTGGAGAGTGGTGTCTCATAGATTGGTTAGGTGTCACTTGGGAGCCTCCGTCAAGATTGTGGAGTTGAACCAAGGAGTTTGTAAGGGCAAGGAGATCGCCTACTTCATGAAGATCTACCCAAGTGAGGCAAGTCCTTCATGGGCGATGGCCATGGTGGTATAGACAAGGTTGCTTCTTCGTGGACCCTTCGTGGGTGGAGCCCTCCGTGGACTCGCGCAGCCGTTACCTTCGTGGGTTGAAGTCTCCATCAACATGGATGTACGATAGCACCACCTATCAGAACCATGCCAAAAATCTCCGTGTCAACATTGCGTTTGCTCCCTCCAAACTTCTCCCCTTTACCTTCATATGCAATGATTTACATTCCACTGCTATACTCTTAGAATTGAATGTGTAGGTTGATTGCTTGACTAGTGCTAAGTTGCTAAAATCTACCAAGAATTAAAATTGGGAAAAGCTAGGTTTTTATTTGGTCAAATAGTCTAATCACCCCCCTCTAGACATACTTTCGATCCTACAAGTGGTATAAGAGCTTTGGTCTCCATTTGCCTTGATTTCCATAGCTTTGGTGATCATAGCCTTGGTTTCACAACCTAGGAGAGTATGGTGTCTAGCAAGGGAAATTACCACCGTAGAGATCCTTACTTTGATGGTACTAATTTTTCTAGTTGGCAACATAAGATGAAAATGCATATTCTTGGACATAACCCCGCCGTTTGGGCTATTGTGTGTATTGGTTTGCAAGGTGAATTCTTTGATGGGAGAGAACCAAATCGTGAAGCTACCGCGGAAGAATTGAAGATGTTGCAATACAATGCTCAAGCTTGGGATATCCTTTTCAACGGATTGTGCCCCGAAGAATTCAATAAAATCAGCCGTCTTGAGAATGCAAAGGAAATTTGGGATACTTTGATTGATATGCACGAAGGTACCGACTCCGTCAAGGAATCCAAGTTGGATGTGCTTCAAAGTCAACTTGACAAATCAAAATGAAGGATGGTGAAGGTGTCGCTGAAATGTACTCTAGGCTTGCTCTCATCACAAATGAGATTGCCGGCTTAGGAAGTGCAGAGATGACCGACAAATCCATCATCAAGAAGATCCTAAGAGCTTTGGATGGAAAATATGATACCGTGTGCACTTTGATCCAAATGATGCCAAACTACAAAGATCACAACCGAAGTCATTGGAAGAATTGTTGCTCATGAGATGTCACTCAAGGATAACAAGTCTAGTGGTGCTTACAAAGCCTCATGTGATGCTCCTACATCATCAAGTGGGAAACAAGCGTTCAATAAAGAATTGAGCTTAATGGTGAAGAACTTCAACAAATTCTACAAGAGTAGAAGCAAGGAAAGGAGTTCCAAGTCAAGGTTCTACGATGACAAAAGATCTTCTAGTCGTGAGCGAAATTCTTACAATTGTGGAAGACCCGAACACTACCCCAACGAGTGTACGGCTCCATACAAAAGAATATAAGACTCACCTAAAAGGAGAAGCAAAAGGGAAGAATCACCTCCAAGGGAGAGAAGGAGTAGAGATGATCGCTATGAACGAAGAACCTCTCGCAGAAGCAAGGATTCGGAAAGAAAGGACAAGTCATCAAGGAGCTACACAAAACAAAGACATCAAGCTCATGTCGGCAAATGGGTATCCGACTTAGACCACCACTCCGAGAGAAGTTATCACTCCGACTCCGAATATACTCAAGATGAAGGTGCTGCCGGTCTAACACTTGTGTCAACCAACTCCTATGACATATTTGAGTCACCAAATGAAGGAATTGGAAGATGCTTCATGGCTAAAGGCCCCAAGGTATCACACCCCGAGTATGTTGATTTCAATAGTGATGAAGATGATTTGCTAGGTGATGATGATTTACTTCTTAACAACTCTAGTGATGAATACTATGACGAAAATGCTATTAAACATGCTAATCAAGATGAAACGAATGACAATGATAAGAAGGAGATTGAGCGTCTAACTAAAGAACCAAACACTCTTAAGTTAGCTCATGAAACTACTTTAGAAGATCATCGAGAACTTTTAAAAACTCATGAGAAGCTACGCTTCGAGAAGCTCAACCTTGAGCAAGAACATGGGTTCTTAAAAGCCACCAATGATGATCTTCAGAAGAGAAGTTCTTTACATTTCCAAGCGTTTACTCTTGTCTACTTATATGCCACAAGTAAAATCTAGCAACAAGAGTAAGAAAGATTCTTCTTCTAGTAGTAACAATAATCATGCTAAATCCAATATTGTTGCTTCTAGTAGCTCTCTTGATTCCACTAATGGTTCTCTTAGCCAAGTTACACTTGAGCAAGAAAATAGCTATTGAAGGGAATTATAGAGAAAGGTGCTTACAAGAGCCTTGCCAGAAGTAAACAATTCGAGGAAATTGTACGCAAGCAAGGAAGGCACCAGAAGAATCAAGGTGCTGGTTTTGAACGAAAGTTCAATGCCAATGGAGTTGAGTGGGAAGAAGATCAATACCACAAGATGAAGTTTGTTCCTCAACAAGAGAAGTATGATCCTACTTCCTTCAAGGGAACACAAGCTCAAGATGATCTTCCACCACAAGACCACAAGATAAAAGGCAAGGACAAGCTTCAAGAGGAGATTGATGCATTTGAAGATGCTCCAAAGGCCTTGGTCAAGTGGGTTCCCAAGACTACATCAAGTTGTACTTCATCAAGTACATCTATAACTCCAAGGATTCCCGTCAAGATGATGTGGATCCCGAAGAAGAAGAACTAGAGAGTTCCTGAGGGTGACTCCGCCAACATACTTCACTCATATTCATTTTGGCAAGGACAAGTGCAAAAAACTTCCACGTCTTGCACTAGTCCAAGGAGTCACAAACCCTCTTGTTGGTAAGACAAGGGACAAGGTAATCTAATGCTCTCATGGACATCATCATGTGTGTGCTTCACTCTATGTCTATGGATATCCTTGTTTGTTCCTTGTGGGACTAACCCATGTTGAAAGTGCAACTCACTCCAATGGATTGCTCCAAATGATCTACATCAACTATGAGCGTCCACATCTTCAACATCTACATGAAGTTAGCATCGACAAAACCTAACATTAGTTCATCCCTCTTAGGGGGGATATCACATCAGGGGAGCTTTACTCTAAGAATTGGGCTAAAGCAACTCTAATGGTGTGAACACAACAATGCTTTATGTAAAGGTGGTAACCCCACTTGTGCTTAAACGATGAGTATGACTTATGATCAAATGTTCTCATTTGACTCCTAAGTTAATATACTCATATATAGATGACCAAGTCATCGCCAATTGCTTGATAGATGCTAGAGTGCTTGTGCATGCTTTGCCACATATTTCACTTGCCATTTTATTGTGTGTGCATGTTGAATGCATATTTTTCTCATTCGAGGACATCCATTTGTTGCTTTGATTGTTTGGCTCTTCTTCTTTTGCCAAATGGATGGACAAGAATGCCTAAGAACTTCCTCTAGCTATCTATGATTTTCTCGTCTCAAACTCTATTCATGCGACATCACAAAGTTTGAACAAGTCAAATTTGAACCCTCTGGGTGAGGAGCACTCGGAGTCACCGATTCGTCATAGACTTAAAATTCCAAAACCTCTCTGTGCATTTCGGTCTGACCGATTCATCCTTTTCGGTCATACCGAGTTCACTGAGTTGATCTAGGTTTTCAATCTCGGTGTAACCGATTAGAACTTTTTGGTCACACCGAGTTGCAGTAACCGCTTGCGATTCTGCATCTCGGTGTGTCAGGACCCCGACTCAATGCCACATCGATCTAGCATGTAACACCTCATATCACTTTGCGGCCTCACGCACGGTATCCCCACGGGTGTCGCCTTACCTTTGCCTGGGACCGTTTGCGCCTTTTGGCACGCGTATATGATAGTGTCGCTAGCATCCATATGATAAGGAGCCCGGGCTGACATGGCTAGTCATAAACCCAAAGTGGCACAAACTTACAGGGACAGGCATCCATGACCCATCATCGAACGTGTCGGTCATCAGCGAGTGAATCCAGGCTGTAGCACTAGGCTAGCAGGACTCCGGTGAACCGGGATGTAGCGGGCTAACAGGACTCCGGTATTCATCGCGTGACATTTCCTCGAAGGGACAGACACAGGAACGAAGAAGGACACATGCCGGCCAGCCTAAGTGTTCCGGAGCAGTAGCAAGCTACCATGGCTCAGTGGAAACACTAGGAGACATTTCCCGGTAAGAGAGGCTACTAAGGATAAACAACTAGATAGTCAGATCCCACACATACCAAGCATTTCAATAACATACACACAATATGCTCGATATGTGCAAATACAACATGGCATCACAACATGACTCTACAACTCAAGTATTTATTCAATAGGCTCCGAGGAGCGAGATATTACAAACATGGGTCTCATGACCCAACACTCAGAGCATACAAGTCAAAGCACAAGCGGAAGCTTAACATGTCTGAGTACAGACATCTACAAATGAAAAAGGCTGAGAAGCCTGACTATCTACCAGATCCTGCCGAGGGCACAAGATCGTAGCTGAGGTAACAAGCTAAACGTCGAAGTCCACGCGGTACTACTAGCGAGACTGAAGTCTCTCTGCAAAAAAATAAATTAAGCAACGTGAGTACAAATGTACCCAGCAAGACTTACATCAGATCTAACTACATATGCATCATTATCAACAAGGGTATGGTGGGGTTTAACTGCAGCAAGCCAACTTTGACTCGGTGGCTATCCTGAACTACGACTGCAAGTAACTCTTTTGAGGTGGCGCACACGAGTCCACATATTCACCATAACAATACACCACTATGGATCCGCTCCCGTCTCCCTACGGGAACGCCATCCGTAGCACTCACGCTTATCTTGCGCATTTTAGAGTATCCAATTTCACTTGTCTATGAACTGTACAGGCAACCCAGAAGTCCTTTACCGCGGACATGGCTATTCGAATAGATCATATTAACCCTGCAGGGGTGTACTTCTTCACACACGCTCTCACCACTTACCGCCGTTTACACGACATGTACTCGGCAACCTTCAAGCGGAAGCCCAGCGAGGGTGTCGGCCACGACCTTACTAACCACACAAGTCTCTCGTCCAGGTTTATCGCCTATTCGGGTTCCATCCGCAAGGAGATCCGGCCGGGGTGTCGCTCACGGCCCCAAACAATGTGAGCAGGGTTCCCAAGCCCACCATCTGGGTGCCACTTGGTACACTGTGCCACTGTGCCTAGTCTGTCCCAAGCCCACCTGTACCGGGTGCCACTTGGTAGACTACTAACACTACCTACAAACACCAGAAACTAGTTGCAACTCCTGGACAGAGATCGAGTTGATTAATAAGTCGAGAGAGCTTGGAGCGCCCGGAGCCCAATGTGTGGTAGTAACTGATCATGGATCACAAACACAGAACTCAGTTCCTGAGGATGGCTGCAATGAGACAACCCACCATGTACTCCTACATGGCCTCTCACCGCTACCTTTACCAAATCATGTTCACACACTTAGCTCTCAACAGTAGGACATGTTCACACACCTCTAACTCATCCCCGATGAATCAGACCTGACTCAACTCTAAGCAGTAGCAGGCATGACAAACAAGCATGAATGAGTAGGCACATCAGGGCTCAAACAACTCCTACTCATGCTAGTGGGTTTCATCTATTTACTGTGGCAATGACAGGTCATGCATAGGAAAGGGGTTCAGCTACCGCAGCATGTAACAGTTGAAACATTGTTGTTCTAATGCAGTAAAAGAGAGCAGGAGCGAGAGAGTGGGATTGTATCGGAATAAACAAGGGGGTTTTGCTTGCCTGGCACTTCTGAAGATAATATAGCTCTTCATCGGTGTCATCGATCTCATCGTCGAAACCACGTCTAGCGAGAGGGGACAAATACCGGCAACACAGAAGGAAACACAATCAATGCAATGCACAATATGATGCATGCTCATGACATGGCAATATGCTTATGATTTGAGCTGATGCAACTAAAACCAGATTAAATGAAGTTGGTTTGAATCAAAGATTCAAATTCGAACTCCACATGTGATTTATTACATGCCATTTAATTGAATTGTCCTAAACAGTAGTCATAAGTTGTTCTAACATGCATGAAAAAGGTACAGATGGATAGATTGGATTTTTCTGATCATTTTTCATATATAAATTATTTCATTCTGAGTTACGGTTGATTTTATATGAAATTTAGAAGTTTATACTATTTTCTGGAATTTCCTGGATTTATTTTAAATCCAGAAAATTGTTAATTGCGTCAACATGACCTCATAGTGACGTCAGCAGGCAACGGGCGGCCCAGGTCAAACCTGACCAGTGGGTCCCGCGTGTCAGTGTCATTAGTCTAACTAATTAAATTAGTACTAACCCTAGATTAATTAGCAGAGCTAGGACCCACTTGTCAATGACCCGAGGGGGTCAAACTGGGCCCCACCCATGCTCAAATAGGGTCAGTGGGGTCAAACTCGCCGGCGACTCGACATCGGCGAGGCCAGACGCGGCGGCGTGCTACGGGATTTGCCCACAGGCCACCGTTTGGCGCGTGAAGCACAGCTACGGGATGCGGACGCTCGTCCGCATCCAACTGTGGTGGTGGCGCGGCCGGGGAGTGGCCGGAGTGGTGCCGGCGACGAGCTCGGCAGCGGCCGAAGCTCGGGTGCAAGTGGGGATGGGGCTGCGGTGCGCAAACGAGCGCAGCGAGGTGCCACGGAGGCTCTACGCGATGCGGGGAGTGCGTTGGGCGCATGCCCGGGACCAAATGGTCACCGGAGCATCACCGGTGGCGAGCGTGGGCGGCGGCGCGTTTGGTTGCAGGCGAGGCGATGGCTACGGCACACGAGGGGAAAAACGGAGAGGGGGAGCAGGAGCAGGGGCTCACGGCGGATCCAGCAGAGGCGACGGCGAGGCCGGGGAGAGGCTGGAGCTCGTGAATCCCCGACGAGTCCGCCAGCGGTCAGAGGTTGAAGACGAGGTTGGGGACGACGCTGTAGGGCTTCCAACGGGGCCTGGATCCGTGGAGAGGGAGAGTGGGTCGAGGCGGAGCTCCTGAGCTCAGCGGCAGGGTGAGGGGAGCTCGGTGGACACGGCGGCAGTGGACGGCGGCGACGGGTCGCTCGGGAAGAGAGCAGAGAGGGGAGGGGCGAGAGCTACGAGGAGGGGAGAAGTGCAGAGGGTCGAGGGGAGTGCGTGGCAGCGCCAGGGAGGCCCAAGGCAAAGCGGCAAGCAGGAGGTGGCCGCACGGCGTCTGTGCTCGCCACCGAGCTGCTTCGGGGCGAGGGGAGGAAGACGACATGAGGAGGTGGGCTGGGCCAGCTCCTAGGCTGCACAGTGCTGGGCCTGTGGGCTTTAGGTAAGCGCCAGGTACTAACTCTCTCTCTCTCTCTTTCTTTTATTTTCTGTTTTCTATTTTCTATCTTTGTTTCTGGATTTAGTAAAAATACTAAACCTTATCTAAAAATCCTGAAATAAATTGTGGGAAATGTTGAAATGGTTTTCAACAGCCCTCAACCATTATCAGAATTATTTGGGCAAATAAAATATTTATAACATTTAAATGCCCAAATTCAAATACTTTATGATTTAATTCAAAAATCCAAATTGGCCTAGAAAAATGTGCACCATTTTTGGCAGGGGTTCTAGACCAATTCAAAAATGATGAACTTTTCCAAAGGCATTTTGGGTTCATTGAAAATGATTTTTTTGAACCTAGTTGATTTCATTTGGTGCCAGGGTTTAAACAATCCCCATTTCAGGTTTAACTGAAATTTAAACATGATGCAACACATGACTAGCTAGCTCAGAGCAAACCAGAAGCTAGGGATGTGACAACTCGCCCCCACTAAACAAGAATCTCGTCCCGAGATTCAAGCGTAGGGTAAGATGAAGGGGGAACGCAAACTAACACAATCTTCATGATCCAGGTTGCACTTCAAATGAACGTTGATTCAATCACCATCTTTGTCTTGTCGTCTTGCTCTGAGAACTCCAGCCAACATGACAACGAGAGGAGAAGGAGACTCTAAAAGGATCGATCTTCTCGAAGATCGAACAACTCTGGATCAACTCATGGGATGAGACATAGCAACACCACTCGAGCTGAGACACAAAACACACATCTAAAGAAATGGAGTGAGACAGATGACGAGGGTTCACTAGGTAAACAACAATTCCACACTTAAGAGGGTGGTGAACAGTTGTCAACGTAGCGAGGAGTTGAGTTGTCATGATACCACAACGAGACACCTTAGGGATGGTGACTCGTAGATATATCCCCTTAGGTGGCAAAAAGAATTACCTTTGATTCAGAGATCATTGAAACTCTTTATACCAGTCTAAGGCAATTCTCGAGCGATCATTTGGATGGGTTCAGTAGAATGACATACCCGGATTAGAATGGATGATGTGGATTACCTTGTTGAGAACAACACAAGGGATGATTTTAGTAACTGGAGAGAAGCTCAAGAGTAGAGAGTGAGTCCACTGTTTGAAAAGTTATAGCATAACCGAGGAAACTGAGAGCAATCCCAGTTAGTGCCGATGATAACACCTAGCGCTTGTGCGTGCTCTCAAGAATTGAGCATTCCCATAATCATCAAGGTTCTGCCAATATTTGTGACAAGGATCCTGGCAACACAACATGCTACCATGATGAATGGTGATGGACGATGCAGATGCAAATGAAGATAACACCTTCTCAGATTTCACCTTAGCGAGGCCAAGGAAACAAAATCTGGATGTTCAACCGAGAGACATTTAGCACTCCGCTTCCAATGTTCTCCTTGATGTGCTAGTGTAACCCATTCATAGATATGGTTTGATATCTAGAACATCAAGTAAAAGGTCGGACTTCGGGAACACAAAAATCCATAAAGAACGACTAGGGAGTAAATCCTACGAAATCCTTATGGGGATGTGGCCAACTTCTTCAATCAAGATACTACAATAATAGGTCTTCCGACCGGGTGTGTCAGCCACGACATCCACTTTACCGGGTTACACAGAGACCAATATTATAGTTCTTGGGAAAACGTTCCAACCATCATATCTGCCTGAGATTCAGACCTGGTTGGTGTCAGGATATTCCAGACTCATCGAGTCTAGAAAGAAAAATGAAAGTTTGCAACACAGATCGACGAGATGATGTTGTGAGATTCTTGGGAAATGAACTACGATAGTAAGCTCCAAAACATGAGCTGGTTCTGCTACACATGTGTGAACACGTTGTCCCAGACAAACATGATCACATGGTAGTCTTACAATAAAACATTACCGAGTTCTGGTAGGGAACCATCATCGAGGATATCAAAGTCCCTACATAAGTCTGGATTAGCTCTTATGAAGGAACTTCTTCTCCTTGAACAAATCAGTCAGTGGCTTGGTGTGCTCGGGACACATATGGAATGAAGGTTGCAAGTCTCCAGACCACAGAATACTTCGCACGTATGCATGACTGACTTGGGATGATTCCGGAGGAAGCAACATTGACTTTCTCGAATCCACGGCGGCAACTTGCTCCAAATGCACATGAATTGGAGGAAGTCACTTCTTTGATCCAAACATATGCTTCATGAATGGATCACGAAGATAATGCTTACAAAAGTTTCCAATGCTAACTTAGATGTTCAACATGAATCATGGAGAAGACAAAATACTGCTGATGGGCTCAACAACAATCCATCCAGATGACCATATAAATGGAATTCCATAATTATGTGAGCAAGGACATAGCATTGGTCAGACCCAAAGGATGTAATGGTGTATGCTCGAGGAATAACCGCGAGTAAGACAACATTACGAACATCGTTGGTTCTAAATTGATTTGACGATAGCCCATACTCAAATCAAAGTTTTTATAAGACAATAGGTCCAACAACTGATCACAGGGACCAATCGATGAAGATATCATCTTTCTTCAACACACACAAGATATCCCTTTAAATAAACTAAATCAGACAAGCCTCCATCTTCCAACTCTCCAAGTTGTCGTTTAGCTTAACCAACTAGCTCAGGGGTATCCAACACTGATTCTTGGAGAAAGGGTGGTTTCAAAAACCAACTTGGTCACGAGCTCAACATAGCAGTCAGGTGACAACCTAGTGATACTTCCGAGAAAATAATCGAAAAACCACAAACCACCGATATGCTATTAAGCTCGAGAGCAGTCTTGCTTTTCAGGGCAAGATGATATGATCAAAAGAGCGAGGGACTGACTCAATCCTAACTCATTGATCGAGGAGTGCACCAGAAATAAGGACTAGGTAGCACAATCTATCTTAGAATGGCGATTCAAGAACCAACACGCTAAGAATGAAGTATTGTCCTTTAACTACCAAGCAACGGGGTTGCTAGCAGTATTGATTTCACACATCACAGATCACTTGTCGGTATTTCGGTTGCAACAACACGGGGACCGAGGAGTGAATAATGATGGTGAGAAGTATCACTGCGTCAAGAATTCATAAGAGGGTGTGCAATTCCCATGATATCCCTGATATAAAGATGGTAATACTTCAAGGTAGAACAGACCAGAAGCTGGATTGCAACTTGATCTGCGGAACACAACTGCTTTGACCCAATCCTGGAAATGGAAAAAAGGTACTGGAGTTTGTTTCTCCTAGTCATTCTGAATAGAACGGCTTGGCGGACCACAAGGGTAATAGACATCGATGAACACAGTTACACAACTACACTTGTCTATCAATTGATAGACGAGGGTCTGAAGGCAACTAAGAGGGACAACTCAAAGAACGTATGATTTTCTGAGTTGTGGATGCATAGATTAGTATGTCGAACCAAGTTCAACATTTCTTCCGGATAACCCATGTAGAAGGTAGAACTGGCAGATTCACAATATAGAATGGAGAGCTCATCAAGAGCACTCTGGTTGTGATATTTTGGTTCAAAAGAACTCCTGCCAAGAATGGTTCATGGTATTTGGAAGAACGATATACCACGGACCTCGAGGACTATCGTAAAGGTTACTAATATCCTAAAGGCACTAGCAATTACTATCAACATGAAGTAAGTAGGGTGAATCTTGGGCTCAGAAACCCAGGAATAGAATGCCTACTAACTATGTGGCATCACGGGATGCCTTCAAGAATAAAGGCCAGACTCATCACACTAGGACACAAATCATGGCTAGATTACTAGATGATCCCCTAAGACACCTAGGGCCATAATAATAACTCCAACATATATGTCGAGGTAATAGAGTACCTCAGCTCAGCAATTAGTGTGATTAACCTGGCCCAAAGGAACATCAGGAACAAGAGGAAGGGATTTTGCAAATGCTTCAGACTATTAAGAAACCTGGGATGACTCGGACAACATAATGGCTGTAAATGCTCAAAAGATTTGGGACATGCTACAAAAATGGTGGCATAACCACTCAGAAGCATAATATCAAGGTTTCGAGATCAATAGTTAACATACAGAAGTAGTAGGAACTGAACTGAGGCTTAAATCCAACAATCTTATAGGGCTACGGACTAGTAACACGTGATCCTGATAGAAAGAAGAGAAAGCCTAGTTCTTAATCCCCGTAGAAGAGAAGAGGTTGACTCAGACCAGAAGGGCATAAGGTATAAGGAGTAAAAAGAGCCTTACGTTCCATCCCACAATCAATTCCCTTATATAACTAAAGAATTTCTAGACTCAACTTCGACCAGTTTGGCTTAGTAATCCTACAGGCAGTCAAGCTCTGATACCAAAGCTGTCAGGACCCCGACTCAATGCCACATCGATCTAGCATGTAACACCTCATATCACTTTGTGGCCTCACGCACGGTATCCCCACGGGTGTCGCCTTACCTTTGCCCGGGACCGTTTGCGCCTTTTGGCACACATATATGATAGTGTCGCTAGCATCCATATGATAAGGAGCCCGGGCTGACATGGCTAGTCGTAAACCCAAAGTGGCACAAACTTACAGGGACAGGCATCCATGACCCAGCATCGAACGTGTCGGTCATCAGCGAGTGAATCCAGGCTGTAGCACTGGGCTAGCAGGACTCCGGTGAACCGGGCTGTAGCGGGCTAACAGGACTCCGGTATTCATCGCGTGACATTTCCCCGAAGTGACAGACACAGGAACGAAGAAGGACACATGCCGGCCAGCCTAAGTGTTCCGGAGCAGTAGCAAGCTACCATGGCTCAGTGGAAACACTAGGAGACATTTCCCGGTAAGAGAGGCTACTAAGGATAAACAACTAGATAGTCAGATCCCACACATACCAAGCATTTCAATAACATACACACAATATGCTCGATATGTGCAAATACAACATGGCATCACAACATGACTCTACAACTCAAGTATTTATTCAATAGGCTCCGAGGAGCGAGATATTACAAACATGGGTCTCATGACCCAACACTCAGAGCATACAAGTCAAAGCACAAGCGGAAGCTTAACATGTCTGAGTACAGACATCTACAAATGAAAAAGGCTGAGAAGCCTGACTATCTACCAGATCCTGCCGAGGGCACAAGATCGTAGCTGAGGTAACAAGCTAAACGTCGAAGTCCACGCGGTACTACTAGCGAGACTGAAGTCTCTCTGCAAAAACATAAATTAAGCAACGTGAGTACAAATGTACCCAGCAAGACTTACATCAGATCTAACTACATATGCATCATTATCAACAAGGGTATGGTGGGGTTTAACTGCAGCAAGCCAGCTTTGACTCGGTGGCTATCCTGAACTACGACTGCAAGTAACTCTTTTGAGGTGGCGCACACGAGTCCACATATTCACCATATCAATACACCACTATGGATCCGCTCCCGTCTCCCTACGAGAACGCCATCCATAGCACTCACGCTTATCTTGCGTATTTTAGAGTATCCACTTTCACTTGTCTATGAACTGTACAGGCAACCCAGAAGTCCTTTACCGCGGACACGGCTATTCGAATAGATCATATTAACCCTGCAGGGGTGTACTTCTTCACACACGCTCTCACCACTTAACGCCGTTTACACGACATGTACTCGGCAACCTTCAAGCGGAAGCCCAGCGAGGGTGTCGGCCACGACCTGACTAACCACACAAGTCTCTCGTCCAGGTTTATCGCCTATTCGGGTTCCATCCGCAAGGAGATCCGGCCGGGGTGTCGCTCACGGCCCCAAACGATGTGAGCAGGGTTCCCAAGCCCACCATCTGGGTGCCACTTGGTACACCGTGCCACTGTGCCTAGTCTGTCCCAAGCCCACCTGTACCGGGTGCCACTTGGTAGACTACTAACACTACCTACAAACACCAGAAACTAGTTGCAACTCCTGGACAGAGATCGAGTTGATTAATAAGTCGAGAGAGCTTGGAGCGCCGGAGCCCAATGTGTGGTAGTAACTGATCATGGATCACAAACACAGAACTCAGTTCCTGAGGACGGCTGCAATGAGACAACCCACCATGTACTCCTACATGGCCTCTCACCGCTACCTTTACCAAATCGTGTTCACACACTTAGCTCTCAACAGTAGGACATGTTCACACACCTCTAGCTCATCCCCGATGAATCAGACCTGACTCAACTCTAAGCAGTAGCAGGCATGACAAACAAGCATGAATGAGTAGGCACATCAGGGCTCAAACAACTCCTACTCATGCTAGTGGGTTTCATCTATTTACTGTGGCAATGACAGGTCATGCAGAGGAAAGGGGTTCAGCTACCGCAGGATGTAACAGTTGAAACGTTGTTGTTCTAATGCAGTAAAAGAGAGCAGGAGCGAGAGAGTGGGATTGTATCGGAATGAACAAGGGGGTTTTGCTTGCCTGGCACTTCTGAAGATAATATAGCTCTTCATCGGTGTCATCGATCTCATCGTCGAAACCACGTCTAGCGGGAGGGGACAAATATCGGCAACACAGAAGGAAACACAATCAATGCAATGCACAATATGATGCATGCTCATGACATGGCAATATCCTTATGATTTGAGCTGATGCAACTAAAACCAGATTAAATGAAGTTGGTTTGAATCAAAGATTCAAATTCGAACTCCACATGTGATTTATTACATGCCATTTAATTAAATTGTCCTAAACAGTAGTCATAAGTTGTTCTAACATGCATGGAAAAGGTACAGATGGATAGATTGGATTTTTCTGATCATTTTTCATATATAAATTATTTCATTCTGAGTTACGGTTGATTTTATATGAATTTTAGAAGTTTATACTATTTTCTGGAATTTCCTGGATTTATTTTAAATCCAGAAAATTGTTAATTGCGTCAGCATGACCTCATAGTGACATCAGCAGGTCAACAGGCGGCCCAGGTCAAACCTGACCAGTGGGTCCCGCGTGTCAGTGTCATTAGTCTAACTAATTAAATTAGTACTAACCCTAGATTAATTAGCAGTGCTAGGACTCACCTGTCATTGACCCGGGGGGGTCAAACTGGGCCCCACCCGTGGTCAAATAGGGTCAGTGGGGTCAAACTCGCCGGCGACTCGACACCGGCGAGGCCAGACGCGGCGGCGTGCTGCGGGATTTGCCCACAGGGCGCCGTTTGGCACGCGAAGCACAGCTACGGGATGCGGATGCTCGTCCGCATCCAACTGTGGTGGTGGCGCGGCCGGGGAGTGGGCGGAGTGGTGCCGGCGACGAGCTCGGCGGCAGCCGAAGCTCGGGTGCAAGTGGGGATGGGGCTGCGGTGCGCCAACGAGCGCGACGAGGTGCCACAGAGGCTCTACGCGATGCAGGGAGCGCGTTGGGCGCATGCCCAGGACCAAATGGTCACCGGAGCATCACCGGTGGCGAGCGCGGGCGGCGGCGCGTTCGGTTGCAGGCGAGGCGATGGCTACGGCACACGAGGGAAAAACAGAGAGGGGGAGCAGGAGCAGGGGCTCACGGCGGATCCAGCAGAGGCAACGGCGAGGCCGGGGAGAGGCTGGAGCTCGCGAATCCCCGACGAGTCCGCCGGCGGTCAGAGGTTGAAGACGAGGTTGGGGACGACGCTGCAGGGCTTCCGGAGGGGCCTGGATCCGTGGAGAGGGAGAGCGGGTCGAGGCGGATCTCCTGAGCTCAGCAGCAGGGCGAGGGGAGCTCGGTGGACGCGGCGGCAGTGGACGGCGGCGACGGGTCGCTCGGGAAGAGAGCAGAGAGGGGAGGGGCGAGAGCTACGAGGAGGGGAGAAGTGCAGAGGGTCGAGGGGAGTGCGTGGCAGCGCCAGGGAGGCCCAAGGCAAAGCGGCAAGTAGGAGGTGGCCGCACGGCGTCTGTGCTCGCCACCGAGCTGCTTCGGGGCGAGGGGAGGAAGACGACATGAGGAGGTGGGCTGGGCCAGCTCCTAGGCTGCACAGTGCTGGGCCTGTGGGCTTTAGGTAAGCGCCAGGTACTAACTCTCTCTCTCTCTCTCTCTTTCTTTTATTTTCTGTTTTCTATTTTCTATCTTTGTTTCTGGATTTAGTAAAAATACTAAACCTTATCTAAAAATCCTGAAATAAATTGTGGGAAATGTTGAAATGGTTTTCAACAGCCCTCAACCATTATCAGAATTATTTGGGCAAATAAAATATCTATAACATTTAAATGCCCAAATTCAAATACTTTATGATTTAATTCAAAAATCCAAAGTGGCCTAGAAAAATGTGCACCATTTTTGGCAGGGGTTCTAGACCAATTCAAAAATGATGAACTTTTCCAAAGGCATTTTGGGTTCATTGAAAATGATTTTTTTTAACCTAGTTGATTTCATTTGGTGCCAGGGTTTAAACAATCCCCATTTCAGGTTTAACTTAAATATAAACATGATGCAACACATGACTAGCTAGCTCAGAGCAAACCAGAAGCTAGGGATGTGACACGGTGCCACCGAGTTGTTCCACTCGGTCACTCCGACAGGGTCATGATATATATACCAATGGGTCAAATTTTGGAAATTTCTGCGAAACCTTTTCGCCCGCGCGTGTCCTGCTCTGCCACCTCGGGTCTCTGGATCTTCTTCTTGTCGCCAGCGACCTCCCGTCGCTGGTCTCCGTAGCCGTCAACAGAAATCTTCACCTCCATTGCCGCCGTAGCAGGCTCATCGCCAAGTTAGGGTATGAGTTCGACACTTTGTGCGATCTTTTACCTCTGATTCTTAGCACCAAGACAATGCCATGTTTCTTTCCAAGTATTAGATCAATCTATCCAGAGAAAACATCCTTTAGATTAGTTTTGATTCAAAAATTTAGGGTTAGGTTTCTGCCAAACTCATCTCAAACCGACCGAATTGTAGAAATCGATCTCACCGATTTGGCTTAGGCCATTGCACTTGTGATTTTCAGTCTGACCAAAAATTGCAAATCGGTGTGACCGAGTTCAGGACTTTGTGAAACCCTAGCAATCTCGGAGTCACCGAACTGTGTCTCGGTCTGACCGATTCCACTAGTTTAGACTCCAAAGTTGCTTCGGTGTCACCGAGTTTAACAAATCGGTAGCTCCAAAATGCTTTTTGTGGAAAACTAAAACTAAGTTTTTGACTCATTTGTTTTGCAAAAACTCTGCACTTTGTGATTCTCATCCACTCTATCTCATCTATAACTATTCACAGGGTTAGCTCTCAGTTTGTAGTGTCAGAATGTCTGATCAAAGTGACAGCCAGAACAAGTCTGAAGCGTAGCTGAATCTGAGTGAGGGCACTAGTCCCTCTGGCAGCTTTGATGAGAGTAGTAGAAGCACTCCCAACAACTTGCCTAAGGCAAAAACGAGGCAGAGAAAGCAGAAAACTTTAGATTCAGAGGATGAGTACTTTGAAGTTGAATAGGTCAACTCAAAGAAGAAAGTGCTGAAGAAAGAATATGGTGTTGTTGCTAACACCAAGCTAGGGCAGCACAAGAAAGAACCTGCAAGGAGAGTGCCCATGTCTAAGGCCAGAGCCTCAACTCTTGGAACTTCCAAATCAACTGTTGGAGAGGCTGCTGGTGAGGGCAAGAAGAAGGAAAGAAAGAGAGGGAGATGGTGCAAGAAAACAGATCCCATGGCAGAATTTGGAAATAATTCTTTTGACGAGGAAGAAGAAGGAGAAGAAGAAGAGGATGCTGCACCAGCACCCAAGTCACAAAAGCTGATGGGGGATGCCATAAAGTCTAGGGCTGCACCTTCAAATCCCAGGACTGCCCCCAAAGCTCCAATCAAGCTTCCAAGTCTGCACCTAAGAGAAGCACAAGAAATATTCCTGCTGCAGAGAAGAACAAGGCCCCAGTGCCTGAGATTGAAGAAGAAGATGATGAAGCCCAAGTGCTCAGGAAATTAAAGCCAAAGATACCAGACCATGATGACAATCATCCAGTGGCAAAAAACATGAAGGGAGAAAGGATGCAGGTCTCGGGCTGTGGAGACAAGCAGGTCCACATGTTGTGAGGAGGAGAACTGTTGTGGACTACATGTTTCATACCAAAGAACAGCGGGACTTCTATGAGACAGTGTTACTTGACAAGAAGCCCATAGTGTGTGACATGAAGTGGGTTGATTGGAAATATATTGATGCTAATGAAGATCATTTTCCAGGAGTGCATGAAAGCTTCAGACTCAATGGAGTTGACAAGTTTGTGGGTCAGAAGTTGACCAAGTGGAATGATGAACTCATTATGCAATTTTATTCAATAGCTCATTTCTATCCTGATGGAAAGATTGTATGGATGTCAGAAGGTACTAGGTACCAATCTACTGTTGCTTAGTGGGCCAAACTCATTAATGCCCCTGGAGAAGGAGAAAAATACATTGATGTCTATGCTGAGAAGAAGAAGGATCAAAATTCCATGGCCAACATGTACAAGGAGATACCTGACAAAGCCTTGGAGACACACAAGCTAGGCTCAGTGTACTACTTGATGTCTGGATTGGCCACAATGAACACCGTACTGAGACACACCTTGTTTCCCAAATCAGGAGATCACATGATGATCAGAGGCCATTCCATCAACTTACTCCAGCTCTTTGATTTTCCCCTGATAACCCACAAGTATAGGGGATCGCAACAGTTTTCGAGGGTAGAGTATTCAACCCAAATTTATGGATTCGACACAAGGGGAGCCAAATAATATTTGAAAGTATTAGCAGCTGAGTTGTCAATTCAACCACACCTGGAGATAAATTCATAGGCATTGGATCGGTGACTCGTTGGATGATATTCATCATGAGGCATTTATAACCTAGGACGATACGGCACTAGCTCCAATTCATAAATATAATGTAGGCATGTATTGCATAAATAGTCATACATGCTTATGGAAAGAACTTGCATGACATCTTTTGTCCTACCCTCCTATGACAGTGGGGTCCTATTGGAAACTAAGGGATATTAAGGCCTCCTTTTAATAGATAACCGGAACAAAGCATTAACACACAGCGAATACATGAACTCCTCAAACTACGGTCATCACCGGGAGTGGTCCCGACTATTGTCACTCCGGGGTTGCCGAATCATAACACGTAGTAGGTGACTATAACTTGCAAGATTGTGTCGGCTTAAGGGATCCGCTAACCCTTGAGAGGTTCGAACTCTACGGTGCTTGCGGAGATCTCAACCTACCTAGCTTGCCTACTCGCGATCCTCCCAAGCCTAGCGCGTCAAGCTCAAAAAGACAAAGAAACACAACAGTTTATCCTGGTTCGGGCCACCTTGCGGTGTAATACCCTACTCCAGCATTTTGGTGGATTGCCTCGAAGGGCTGAGGACGAACTAGTACAGTGGATGAACTGGCCTCAGGAGGTGAGGTGTTCTTGAGCTGATGTGGTGTGTTCTAGTTCAACCTGCCCCCCCTTTCTATGGTGGTGGCTAGTCCTATTTATAGTGGCATTGGTCCTCTTCCCAAATGTTGGCGGGAAGGGATCCCACAACGGCCGGATTTGAAAGGGGACAAATAGTATAGCTTATCCTGACAAAAGTAGTCTTCGCCTGTGAAAAGCCTCTGGTCATGACGCCGCGGTGGGCTCGTTGATGACCTCCGTCCTGCCGTCCTGGCGGTCTTGGTCTCGTTGCACCGAAATGGAAACCTTTGGCTGATTCCTCGAGACTCCACGCCTGTGGCTTGCCTCCTTTGCATCAAAGAGGAAACCTGCGCTGTGCGCCCGCCTGGTGCCCGCCTGGCCTTGGTAGTCATGGATCACGTCAGCTGAGCCTCGTGAGGTAAACCTTGCATAGAACTCTCTGCCCCTCGGGAACCGGCCTGAGGAGGCTGATCCCCTCGGGGGTCTTGGCGTCGTACACCTCGCGAGGGTCTTGTGTTGCTGATGCTGAAGCTGGGTCATACCAAGCTGTTGAAAGAGCCACCTGGTGGGCCGCAGGCAGGCAGGGCTGGATACCCCCATATCCAGGACGCCGACAGTAGCCCTCGGGCCCAAGGTGCGCTCGGACTTGGCTTCCAGGCGAAGCCAAAGGGCAAGTGTGGAGCGCCGCGGGCCCTAACTGCATGCGGCCTTGATGACACGTAGCGGTTGACGAGACGTGGGCATCCCCACTTCCCCATGCTGCCTTGATATCTGGCAGGCTCAGTAGTCGCCCGTTGCCAGTGCAGCTCACCCTTTGTAGACCACCGCACTCGGCCCTCGTTTCCTCCTTCCCAACCTTGCCACCACGTCCATAGATCCGGCGCCGGCGCCTCGCCCTTCTTTTGGCACTTGTTATGGCCCCCAGGCCGAGGAAGAAGAAGGGGAAGCCGCTCGCCCCGACCGGTCCTCCGCCGGCCCTGGAGCCAGCCCTTGAGCAGTCAATGGTGATCAATCAGAAGGGGCCGGACAAGGTTTGCCATGCGCTCGCCACCGATTCGAATGAGGGGAAGGCGACAGCCGTCCGCGGTCCGCCCTGCATCTTGGCGAGCAAGAGAGATGAGTGCCACCGAGATCCCCATCTATCTCCATGCTCTTCTCGCGGGGTTGATTCCTCCCTTCTCCCCTTTCTTCAATGTTGTGATATTGCATTACCAGATCCACCTGCTGCATCTGGACCCCCGCTCTGTTATCCTTCTCATCGTCTTTGCCTTCCTCTGTGAGGCCATGGTCGGCATTGCTATGTCTTGGGCTTGCGTTGGTTTTCCTTGAAGAGGAAAGGGTGATGTAGCAATAGTACCGTAAGTATTTCCCTCAGTTTTTGAGAACCAAGGTATCAATCCAGTAGGAGGCTCCTCAAAAGTCCCACACACCTACACAAACAAACAAGAACTCACAACCAACGCAATAAAGGGGTTGTCAATCCCTTCACGGCCACTTGCGAAAGTGAGATCTAGTAGTGATAATATGATAAGTAAAGATACAAATAAAAGTAGATTGAAAGCTTATATGATAAGAGATAGACCCGGGGGCCATAGGTTTCACTAGTGGCTTCTCTCAAGATAGAATAAGTATTATGGTGGGTGAACAAATTACTGTCGAGCAATTGATAGACAAGCGAATAATTATGAGATTATCTAGGCATGATCATGTGTATAGGCATCACGTCCGTGACAACTAGACTGACTCCTGCCTGCATCTACTACTATTACTCCACACATCGACCACTATCCAGCATGCATCTAGAGTATTAAGTTCGTAAAGAATAGAGTAACGCATTAAGAAAGATGACATGGTGTAGAGGGATAAACCCATGAAATATGATATAAACCCCATCTTTTTATCCACGATGGCAACAATACAATATGTGCCTTGCTGCCCCTGCTGTCACTAGGAAAGGACACCGCAAGATTGAACCCAAAGCTAAGCACTTCTCCCATTGCAAGAAAGATCAATCTAGTAGGCCAAACCAAACTGATAATTCGAAGAGACTTGCAAAGATAACTTAATCACACATAAAATAATTCAGAGGATATTCAAATATTTTTCATAGATAAACTTGATCATAAACCCACAATTCATCGGATCTCGACAAACACACCGCAAAAAGAGTTACATCAAATAGATCTCCAAGAAGATCAAGGAGAACTTTGTATTGAGATTCAAAGAGAGAGAAGAAGCCATCTAGCTAATAACTATGGCCCCGAAGGTCTGTGGTAAACTACTCACAACTCATCGAAAAGGGCCTTGGAGATGATGTAGAGGCCCTCCATGGTCGATTCCCCCTCCGGTGGAGCGCCGACAAAGGCTCCAAGATGGGATCTCACGGATACAGAAGGTTATAGCGGTGGAAATAGTTTTTCATGGTCGCTTCTGCTGTTTTCATGGTACATGGGTATATATAGGAAGAAAAAGTAGGTTGGTGGACGCTCGAGGGGCCCACGAGGGTGGGGGGCGCGTCGGGCACCCTCGTGGCCGCCTCCTTTGTTTCTTGACTTCCACTCCAAGTCCTCTAGATCACGTTTGTTCCGAAAAGATCGCTCCCAAAGGTTTCATTCCGTTTGGACTCCGTTTGATATTCCTTTTCTTCGAAACACTGAAATAGGCAAAAAAACAGCAATTCGGGCTGGGCCTCAGGTTAGTAGGTTAGTCCCAAAAATGATATGAAAGTGTAAAGTAAAGCCCATAAACATCCAAAACGGGTAATATAATAGCATGGAACAATCAAAAATTATAGATACGTTGGAGACGTATCAGGCATCACTCCTTCCGTGGCCTTATTTTGCCATTTCTTCTCACTTCAGTTGGTCGACGCCTGCCAATGCTCTGGGTGCACGACCTTTGAAGTTGTGGCTGCAACCGCTGGTTCGGGAATCGACTTCGAGCTCTCGCCTGCTGCGAAGGCATTCCGGAAGCAGTGGCTTCTTATGGATGCCCGCGCGCTCAGCCCCCTGCTCCAGACTCCTGGGGCGCCGGCCTCCGCCCAGCTCCGGCTGGTGCCACGAGAGGCTCTCCGACCGGTGTATTGCTTTCATCTGGAAGAGATTGGTGAGGCTTCAGGAACTGGAAGTGACGGCGCCAATGGTGGTGAAGGAATTTGTCAGGCAGCGCATTGCTCCCCTCCAGCGCCATTCTCACCCAATGTGGGACTTCGCAGGCGTCGAGGATCTGATGAGGCTGCAGAGGCCATCGCTGGCTACCGACACCTTGAGCATGGTGCTCAAACTCCTGACCAGCGAGCCCAAGCCTGCTGACCTTCCGGGGGTGGCTGCCTTCTCTATCTGTGCTCGAACAAGGCGGCCCTTGCTGGGCAAATGCCTCTATTCGACGAGTGGGGGCTGCTTCCAGTGGGCCTTGAGGGGCCCTGCGAGAACCCCATCTTCGTGGCTCCTCTCCTGATCAATCCTGCCGCATGTGCCCCGAGTGTGGAGACAGGGGGCGTGCACCTCCAGTAGCTGTCGAGAGCTCCTTCGAAGGCCCGACGCCATTCATGGCCCAGGGGGCCGAGGCTCCTGGGGCCCTTGAAGGGGCTGCTGTAGACCCGATGCAGCCCCAAGCTCTGGAGGCAGAGGCTCCTGATGCCAAGGGTGGTGGCTCTAGAGTGGCTACTGACGGCGAGGAGCCCACCAATGGCTCCAGAGCCGTGAGCCAAAAGATCTTGCTGGGCACCTCTGCTCTCGGGACCCCTACCCTAGCTGCCTTGCCGAGCGCTCCCCCTCCTGAGGATTGCCCATCAGGGTCTGGTCGGCCCCGCCTGTGCCTTGAGTCGCTCCTAAAGAGGAAGAGGTCCCCGTGCTGCAAGGATGACACCAGTCGGCCACTGAAGCCGAGGAGATACATGACTGCCGATGAGTAAGTAACTTTGCTCTTGATCTCCTTGCGCGCCATGTTTTCTCACGACTAGGCTTTGCAGGGCTCCCATGAAGGCAAAACCTTGGGAAGCAGGCGTCCCCAAGGATTCCAGCTTGACGCCCGCGCACAGCCCCCGGCGCCCTAATCCTGCGTAGGGCGTGGGGCCAACCCCAGTTGCCACGACGTCACGAGGGTGCCCCGGAACCGGCCCCCCTGCTTCCTCTCCCCGTGACTCTGCCCGTGAGACAGGGGATGCATTGGTGATCCTTCCTCTTGACATTGCCGGCAGGGGGGTGCCTCCTGGGCAGCCTTCGTCTTCAAGTTGCGGGGCTACACTAGCCAGCCCCAAGCCGGCGGCTGGCGGGGCACCCAGCACCTCCCGAGCGGCCCCCGGGGCCGGTGAAGGGCTTGGCAATGAGCTTGCGCTCGCTCGTGGGCGCAGTGCCGTGCGCTTCGGGTTCTTCGATGAAGCGATGCGTGCAATGATCTATCTTGGTGGAGAGCTTTCCAATGTCGACACCTGGCTCGAGGCAGAAAACCGCCGCCTAGAGCATGAGTGGCAGCGGCTGAAGGTTGCCATTAACCTTGGGAAACTTTAGGGTGGCGAGGCTGAAGCGCGCGCGGCGGCCTCGCTTGTGACTTCTCGCGAAGCTTGGGCCCGCACCACGGAAGAGGCTAAGGCAGCCAACCACCGTCGTGAGGCGGCCGAGGAGCGGGAGCGAGATCTTCAGTCTTCAAATGTGGCTCTTGAGCATGGAGTCGAGGAGCGTCGCGCCCTTCTGGCCTCCTCACCAGGCGAGGCGGCCCTTGCCGAGGCGGAGCTCCTGAGGCGCCATGAGGATTTGATGTTGGAGACCGTGGAGCACAACATGGCGTTGGAGAGGCTGGAGGTGAGGGAGCGGAAGGCTACCGCGGCTGAGGACGCCGTCACCACCCGAGAAGCTCGGGTCCAGCTGGAGGTGCAGGAGATGGTGGCGAAGGCGCGACACCGCATGGATCTGGAGCTGCTCAAGGCTGAGCTTGAGGGTCGGACCTCCGCCCTGAAGGGTGAGCTGCAGTCTGTGGAGCAGCGTGAGAGCGCTGCTCGAGAAGCCCTGATTTCTTTCGAATCTGCCTTGGCCTCCGTCCGAGCTGAGCTGTCTTCCCTTCAGCAACAAATCAAGGACACCGCGTCCCTGGCAAAGAAGACCGCTAGTGAAGCGAATCGCCGCCAGACGCTGCAGCGCGAGCACGCCTCGATGCTTCACGGCCTCAGACTCAGAGCTAATTCCGCCTTGGGCACCATCTGCGATGAGAGAGCTCCTCACCCGCACAAGAACGACTACGCAGCCACCTGAACTTCTTCACCGACATCGTGACCCGCCTGGAGGCTCGGGCTGCAAGGTCTCGCGAGCTTGTAGCAGAGAGGAGCCGTGATCTTCTGGGGCGCACGTTCTCGCATGTCTTCAGCCACCTCCTCAACCGCGATCCCCACTTTGACTTCGATGCTATGTTAGCCCCCGTGCCCCCGGTTGTCCAGGACAACCTGGTCGGGTGGGTGGATAACCATGTGGACTCCTTGGTAGTAGAATCCGCCCCGGAGGACGACACGGTCGTGATCGTGGCCATAGAAGTTGGCGCGGATGGTGATGACGAGGAGGACGGCAGCCTCGATGCAAGCAGCGCGGACGGAGGTGATGAAGAAGGGGCATCTAGCTAGGCCCGTGTTTATTTTGCTTTGACATGTATGACGAAAACTTGAACGCATCCTTGTGAGAGCATTTTGGAAAGGGGGGTTCCCCTTATGATGTGTGAGATTGCGAAATGCTTTTGAAGTGTCACCCGAAGTGGGGCCCCGCAGGGCTGCGGGCCGCTGGGCGAGGTAGTTGTTTATGACTTATCTTGGGTTTCGTGGGTCTCGAGTGAGGCCTGGTGTCGCAGCGGCGCTCCTTCTCCTGAGGTGGGCCTGCTGCGGGCTCGCGAGGTTCTGTGCCTCTCGAGGGGCCTGCCGGCCTGCCATAGAGTGCCTCATGAGAAGCCAACTGCCAGACCGTGACGAGGTGGGCGCGCGAGGCGGCCGCACCCTCGAGCCCCCTGGGGGAGCGATCGGCACCAGCGCGTACACCGTACCTAGCCCCCGCTCGCGAGGCGCTTGAGGGCAGGGTAGTAGTCACAAGCTCCAGAAAGAACGCAAGAATTGAAGGCAAGAGAGCGACATGAAACGAGAAAACTCCCCCCATTTTTATAAACGCACGACAAACAAACTGCTTCAAAAAGTCGGCAAGCAAGTACAAAAAGGAGGCAAAAAGCAGACGGCCGCGTCCGGCGCCTAGCTAGTCTTTAGTCTTCAGTCTTCTCACCAGCGCGGAGCTAAGTGCTTCCACTGGCTGGGCATAGTCATTGGGGACAGTGTTGACCGCCAGCACGGAGCATGGTGCTTCCACTAGGACGTGGGCGGGAGCCTTCGTGAGGCCCAGGGCGGCACTTAGGAGACTCCGTAGTATGTACAACCCCACTCATTATTATGTGAGAGTGTCACGAGCGAAGACCTTCACAGGCCTCAGCCTTGCTTCATATCGCCCGACGAGGACCCCGCCGTGCGCCACCCCTGATCACCGTTGGGGAGACCGGAAACCAGGACAAGACCAAGGGGCAGGGGGACGCTGGTGGGTCATTGACCGTAGGCCCCCCACCGTGCGGAAGGGCTCATCGGCGCCTGTCGGTGTCAAGACCGGCGGATCTCGGGTAGGGGGTCCTGAACTGTGCGTCTAAGGCTAATGGTAACAGGAGGCAGGGGACATGATGTTTTACCCAGGTTCGGGCCCTCTCGATGGAGGTAATACCCTACTTCCTGCTTGATTGATCTTGATGATATGAGTATTACAACAGTTGATCTACCATGAGATCATGGAGGCTAAACCCTAGAAGCTAGCCTATGATTATGATTGTTGTTGTCCTACGGACTAAACCCTCCGGTTTATATAGACACCAGAGGGGGCTAGGGTTACACAGAGTCAGTTACAGAGAAGGAAATCTACATATCCGAATATCCAAGCTTGCCTTCCACGCAAAGGAGAGTCCCATCTGGATACGGGACGAAGTCTTCAATCTTGTATCTTCATAGTCCAACAGTCCGGCCAAAGTATATAGTCCGGCTGTCCGAGGACCCCTTAATCTAGGACTCCCTCAGTAGCCCCTGAACCAGGCTTCAATGACGATGAGCCCGGCGCGCAAATTGTCTTCGGTATTGCAAGGCGGGTTCCTTCTCAGAATACTCCATAGAAGAATTAGAACACAAGGATCGTGTCCGGCTCTGCAAAACAAATTCCACATACCACCGTAGAGAGTATAATTTTCCACAAATCTAAACTGCTGACAGCTTTTTACAACATCACGCCATGGTCCAGTCTTTATTCGAACCGTTTTCATAACCATCCACTACATGCGCTGCGAGGCGGTTTTATTGGCACGTCTTGTCGTAGCAGAGATCGTGTCCCCCTTATCACGGGATTCTCATCAATACAAGTGTGGGTTACCTAACCGTGTTTGTTTAATATGACTCCTTGATTTTAGGCATGTCCCAAACGGTCACGCGGGGGACGCTTGATATTCGTCCTCTTTATAAAGGGGGGCCAAGTCCTGTCCTTTTCTTCCCATGCTCGATCCTTCCCCTCCCGCACCTTGAGTTTCAACCCCCAAGGCTCAAGCTAAAGCACTTCGGACCTTCGACCATGTCCGGATCCAATCTTCAAGGCCGGTGGATGGCCTCCTCCATCACAGAGGAGGACATCCAGAAGCTTAGGGAGGCCAGGTATCTCACCGCCGAAATCCCGCATAGGCTGCCTGCCCAAGGGCAGGTCATCCCCACTCTCGAACGCAATGAAAATGTCATATTTGTTTCCCACTTCCTCCGAGGGCTAGGTTTCTGTCTCGATCCCTTCGTGAGGGGGCTTATGTTCTGTTACAGGCTAGATTTCCATCCTTCACATCTCGTCGTTTATCATCGTGTGTGAAGCCTTTCTCCGCATTACCCCCCACTTCGGCCTGTGGCTCAAGACCTTCAATGTGAGGCCGAGGGTGATTTACGGGCATCACGCGGAGTGCGGAGGTGCTATAATAAGCAAAGGCACCGACGCCCCATGGCCAAAGGGTTCTTTCATGGAGACTTCTGATTTATGGCAGCGGGAGTGGTTTTACATCACCGCTCCCCGAGGTACAAAGCGGGTGGCCGCTCCAGCGTTCCGCCCGGGCCCTCCACCGCAACCGGCGTCATGGGTCAATAAGGGGCTAGACTGGGGGCTGATTAACGACGTGCTGACATTACAAAGCCGCATCCGAGACCTTCTCAAGAGGGATGTCAGTCTTGTCAAGATAATGCAAGTGATGCTGGTTTGTCGAGTCTTGCCCTGCCAATGTCGTCCTCTCCATATGTGGGAGTTCAACCCAGAAGGTCCGCTAACCGTTCAACAATTCTTTGGCATGACGCTCGAAGAGATGTATGAGTTGTTCTTCGGATCATGAATAAACTGTCCAGATACCACCGAGGACGCGAGTCTCAATTGGAACCGTCTGGATACCCAGGTAAATACTTCCGTTACCGAACACACCATTCTTTATGTTTATTATAACATCATTCTACAAAATTGCTCTCTGCCAGGACTGGCTGAGGAAGGCGGAGAGGATTAGGTGTCCGGCCCCTCTTCTCGAAGGCTCGCCGAATCCTTTGTTGACCAGGATGCTCGAGCGTGCGCCATATCAGGTGCCATCAGGAGAGGACGAGGGGAGGAATAGAGAAGCCACAGGTGGGCCTCACATTCTACGCATCCAAATCGAAGGAGTAAGTGCCTCCGCGAAGGAGGATAATCGGGGAGGGGAATCTAAAATCCCCTCTCCTCAAGGTAAGAAAAGGGCCGCCTCCGAAGATTTGGAAACGGAGGCGTCTAAACGAGGGAAGAAAACCTCGCAAGGGGGCCGGCCCTCCACCGAGCCGTAAGTAAAAGAGTACTTTGGTAAATATACCCCATTTTGTCTCTAAGGATAATGACCGAAACATATTTGTTGCAGTCCGGCTCGTAGCCCTTCCCCACAGAGTTCGTCCTCGGGGTATCTTCCTCCGGAGATGATGGAGAGCGAGACGCCTCCCCCTGCCTCCCTGTCATGTGGGGCGGATGACCCCGACGTGTCGTCACGGAGGATTTCTCCTGATCCACCAAGACCAGAAGTTGACACTTCGGCTGCCTAGAGTCTGGAATATCCGGCTCCCGAAGAGAGCTTCAGGAGGAGTCCGGGATCGTTCGGCACACAGCCGGACACACTAATGGGCCTTCTGGAGTGAGCGACCATCTCAGAGACACATCGTGTCTTAATGGGTACGGTGGTTGAGAGGATTTCATCCGCAAAAAGTGGTTTGAATGAAGCTTTTACAAGTCTGCTGAGAGGCTTTGAGGTACGCAAAAATGTATTTTTGCTGCTACTGCACATGCTAAGTGTGCTCTGTATAGATAGTAGCCCCTGAGACTCTGGTTGCCATCAATGTGGTGAACAGAGGATCATAATCTCTGGTAATAAGTGCGCTACTTTATGTGCAGGTGGCTGAGGGTCCGGTGACCGACCGATCTGCTAATTTTGCCGAACTAGAGCGGCAGCTGGATGTGGCCGATGCCGACATCGCGCTGGTTAACAAGCGGCTTGACGAGGCCCAGGTTATGTTTATTTGGCCTGTCAGCAAATGTTTAAGAGGAGCGTGATGCTAGTATCTATAATATGTTGTGACTGCAGATGGAGCTGCTGCCATGGAGACCCTTCGGGCGGAGCTTGCCCGAGCCAAGGAGCAAGCCCGGATAAGTGATGCGGCCGCTCTGAAGGCGGTCGAGGAGTTAAGAGCCGAACAGGCTGCTCATCGCCGGAGCGAAGAGAAGATAGCCTAGATGGCTACCGAGCTAGAAGATGCCGCCAACCGCCATGAGCTCCTTGAAAAGGAAAATCAAGCAAAAAGCGGCTGACCTGAAAAAGGCCCTGGAGGCAGCCAAGGAAACCCGCTCTGAAATGAGGGGGATGAGGGAGGATCTTCGTGAAGCCAGAGATATTGTGGCTGGGAAGCCCTATCTGTTGCGGATGAAGTTCGGAGATCCGAAGTATGCCCCTCTGGATTAGTTGTGGTGTGCAGCGGACTCATATGTGGACCTGGCAAAGAGTGCTGCTGATGCGACCGAGTTTTTCAAAGATCGGAAGGACCATAAGGCTGAGAGGTTGTTCTGGTCGCAGTTCAGTGCCCCGATGCATCCGCTGCCATTGAATGAAAAGATGGCCGCATGGGCCGAACTCCACAGGTTGTCCGTGCTTGCTATGAGGTCTGTCGTGGATCATCTTTGGCCACAAGGACCAAGGCCGGACAACTATTTTGGATTGGTGCAACAATTCCTTGGTGATGTGTCGCATATCGATGCTGTGAAGAGGTCGGCGTGCATAGAGGGTGCGTGGATGGCTCTTGCTCGTGTTAAAACATACTGGGATGGGATGGAAACCACCGCTATTGCAACCCGGAGTTCGGCGGAAGGCCAGGACCTGACCGAGCACTATTTCGAAGAAGTCTTAGAAGGCGCCCGTTTAATAGAGGCTCAGTGCTCGAAGAGTGCCATGTTCGAATGACATGTATCGCGATTGTAAAGACAATGCTAGCTATTTTGATTATAAAGGCTATGTTTATACTTTTGCCTGAAAGTATTGAAATGCCTCCTATGCGGACGTTTATGTATGTATATAACCTGAAAGTTTGCAGTCGTCGGCTTCAGTCCCCCACGCATATAATGCGGGGGTGTTCAAGAAAATGCGTAGTCACACTTGATCCAACGTCTTGGTCCATTAAGGATGTGATAGCGCGACGAACCAGGCAATCGGACTATATAGCTTTAACACTTTCACTTAGCCATAGGAGTTTGACGGTGGGGCTACTATATAGCCCCTGGTACTTTCGCGTTCATCCGGATATGGTGCGCGTATGTACGTGACCGGGAAACCGGTCCTTCGTTAATGCGGAGGAATAGTGGAGATTCCGCTGGGTCATCGAGTGGTTGACCAGTCTCGCGCTGTATCATGACAGTCAGTTTTCGGCTTTCTCTACTGAGGTGCTCATCCAGATGAACCGGGGCACAATCATAGTAGTTCTCCCGGTGCCGCCTTAGCCGATAGAGCGGAACGTAAGATAGCAAAACACGGGAGCCGAGCAAACCCAACATTTGACCAAAGACATGATTCGGAGCTGATGCATACAAGGCCAAACTCGCGACGCCGAACACTCCCTAAGGTATTCAAACTTTATAATGTGTACTAGGCTGAATAACACCCTTGACAATAAGCCCTGAGTTTCCAGGTACAAGCAATAGTCTGGTGTGACAAAAATGCCTAAAACGCCAGTATCCCTCCCAATTGTATAGAGTTTCCGAAGGGGAAGAAGCAACAAGGGACATTAAAAAGGTTTACGCAGGGTCTTAATCTGAAAAGAAACCTTTGAGCGGGGCCCTGCTACACGTCTGCGCCTTTATCTCCGTTGTGCCGTATCCTGGAAGGGTGTAGCACGATTATCCTCTGTAAAAAAACCCCAGGTGAAAGACTTCGTGTGAGGTGTTCGTTAATCTAAATGAACCATGGAAATGCAATATGCTATTGTATTGATAGGGTCGAGCCAAACTATGGGCTCTGTGGGCAGCCCCTAACATCTTTTGTGGGGAAATCCCAACGTGGTTGTTACATTGGGTGGAGCACCGGACTCGTTTAACCGTGTCCGTGGTCTTGACGACCGACCATTTATCCTGGTTGGAGGGACCGCTCAGTGTTCGGCTGCTAGAGCCGCCACGTATTCTTCCGTGCGTAAGGAATGCTCTGTATTTCTGCTAACCATGATGACGCTGCATGGACCGGACATCTTAAGTTTGAGGTAGGCGTAATGCGGTACTGCATTAAAACGAGCGAAGGCCGTTCTTCTGAGTAGTGCATGATAGCGCTTCGGAATGGAGCAATGTCAAAGGTTAATTCCTCGCTTCTGAAGTTGTCGGGAGAACCAAATATAGCCTCTAGTACTAGAGAGCCCGTACAGTGGGCCTCGACGCCAGGTATTACTCCTTTAAAGGTAGTGTTGCTTAGGCTGATTCTTGAGGGGTCTATCCCCATTTTGCGGATAGTTTCCTGATATATCAGGTTTAGACTACTGCCGTCGTCCATGAGGACTCGTGTGAGATGGTATCCGTCAATTATTGGGTCGAGCACCAAGGCAGCCGATCCTCCGTGCCGGATACTAGTCGGATGGTCCCTGCGATCGAAGGTGATCGGGCAGGTCGGCCAGGGATTAAATTTGGGGGCGACGGGCTCAATAGCGTATACATCTCTGAGTGCGCGTTTGCGCGTTCTCTTTGGAATGTGAGTTACGTAAATCATATTCAGTGTTTTGACTTCTGGTGGGAATTTTTTCTGTCCTCTAGTGTTCGGCTGACGAGGCTCATCCTCGTCTTCACTTGGCGTCTCCCTCCCCTTTTGTTTGGCATTCAACTTGTCGGCCTGCTTGAAAACTCAACACTCTCTGTGGGTGTGGTTTGCAGGTTTTTCAGGGGTGCTGTGAATCTGACATAATTAGTCTAGAATCTTGTTTAGGCTGGACGGTCCATCTTTGGTGCCTTTAAATGGCTTCTTCCGTTGATCGGGTCGAGAGCCCCTGAATCTGGCGTTGACCGTCGTGTTCTCCAGGCTGCCATCATTGTTTCGTCGCTTGTTTTTGTTGCGTCGCGGCTTCCCATTGCCATCCCTGACTTTGGATGTGCTTGGGTCGCTAGTGCTACTACGGGCCAGCCAGCTGTCCTTGCCCGCGCAAAAGCTGGTCATAAGGCTTGTTAAGGCTGCCATTGTCCTCGGCTTTTCTTGGCCGAGGTGTCTGGCAAGCCATTCATCCCAGATACTGTGTTTGAAAGCCGCTAAGGCTTTGGCATCCGGGAAATCGACTATTTGATTCTTCTTAGTAAGAAATTTGTTCCAGAGCTTTCTGGCTGACTGTCTGGGCTGTTGAATTATGTGATTTAGGTCGTCTGCGTCTGGAGGTCGGACATAGGTCCCTTGAAAATTGGCCCTGAAAGCATCCTCGAGCTCTTCCCAACTTCCGATTGAGTTTTCGGGAAGGATTTTCAACTAGTGCTGAGCCAGGCCCTTTAATTTGAGGGGTAGGTATTTAATGGCATGGAGATCGTCTTCGCGAGCCATATGGATATGAAGGATAAAGTCCTCGATCCAGACCCCAGGGTCTGTAGTTCCGTCGTATGCCTCTATATTCATGGGTTTAAATCCTTCCAGAAATTCATGATCTAGTACCTCATTGGTGAAGCACAGGGGGTGTGCGGCACCCCTGTATTTGGTCGTGTCGTGGTATGCTATCGACGGTTGTTGTGTTCGGTTCTGATTCCTAGCTGGTGTTCGATAAATGTGATCGTTTCGGTAGCTCTGATCCTGTGTCGGAGCGTTCTTCCTAAATCCGTAGATGGATCTGGCTATACCGGACTTTTTGTCTAGGAGCTCACGTCAATCGTGTGCTGGCTTGTGTGCGGCATCATTAGCCATCTTCTCACGGCCACGGGGCGGTCGGTCCGGCTGATCGGTCGTTTTCGGCTGAATGGGCTCTACGGCCTCGTCGTCGAATTCGGGCAGCAGCTTGTGCTTTGGATAGCTCTTTATGTGACGATCATCGCTGTATTTTTCTTCTGTGTCGAGCACTTTGTTCCACTTGCGGTTGAGCATATCCTACGCGGCCTTAAGCCTTTGCTTCTGCACCTTTAGGCTCCTCGCGGTGGCGATAAGCCTTCTGTGGAGGTTCTCTTGTTCCAAGGGTTTTTCTGGGATGATGAGTGCATCATCGTCCAGGCTATTCTCTTCTCCGGAGACAGGTTGGTGAATTTTACCCTTAGGATCAGCGTCATATGACGTCGGCTTCATACTATGCTCATCCTCCCCTGGCTCATCCTGCTCCATCGCTGGGTCCATGGGGTCATCGTTTCCTTTGGAGTCAACTGGCTATTATTATTTCTTGCGCTGTTGTCGTTGTTTTTACTGTGGCGGGATTTAGAGCGGCGTCTACGGCGCCGCTTTGGTGGCTTATCGAGGGGATTATCCTTTGTTGTGTCGTCACCATTGCCTTATTTTGGTGTGTCCACCATATATATCATATGATGAGGTGGCTGTCCAGTGCCCTATAGGTAGTGGTTCCTGTTCTTCTCCTGCATCGTCATCCATACCATCGATGTCTTCGGAGTTGAAGTCAAGCACGCCGATTAAGTCATTGACAGTGGCTATTAAGTGGGTGGTGGGTGGGGAACGAATTTCTTCGTCGTCCGCCTCCCACTCGATCCGGACATAGTTCGGCCAGGAATCTCTCGACAAGGAAAGAGACCTTAATGAGTTTAGCACATCTCCTAACACTACAAAAAATACACTTCTGTGATGATACGTGTTTGTCACAGTAGGTCACGTTTTTTGTCATGGATGTACATCCATGACGATTTTATGACAGAATCAAGATAGTCATACATGTGCTGTCATAGAAGTGTTCCATGACATTACCAAAATTATCATCACGGAAGTGTCCACTTCCATGATGATAAATCGCGCGTCACAGAAGTGCTTTCGTCAAGGGTGACCGACACGTGGCATCCACCATAACGGAACACCGTTAAGCTATCAGGTTGGTTTTTGGATCTGGTAACCCGTTAACAGCCCCGACCAATGGGGATTTTCCATGTGTAAAATCATCATTGGCTGGAGGAAACACGTGTCGGCTCATCGTTGGGACAGGTGTCATCCACTCATTGGACGAAAGGTGCCTATGATACGTCAACAGGTGGCACGACCCAACAGAAGCCCATTCCTGTGAAAAGGCCGGCCCGTTTGACTTGGTCAAAAGGTGGCGGGCCGGCCCACGGAAAGCATGTTAACGGCCTGTTCGCATATAGCCCATTTACAGCCCGCTAACCCAAGGCCCATTACGCCCTATCCGAATTAGGCCCAGTAGCGTCATCTGGGCCATCCAATATGATTCCAGCCTGTTTTCACTTCTGGCGCATGTATGGCCCATGACGTCTTTTGGCCCATATGAGGCCCTATGTAACTCTTGGCCTATTAACGGCCCGTGGTGAAACTGGCCCGTAATGAACAGTGTATCACTTTACACCCATTAACGGCCCGTGGTGAAACTGGCCCGTAATGAATAGTGTATCACTTTATACCCATTAATGGCCCATTATTCCGTTGGGCCGTTTCCAGCCCATGTTATCTTTCGGCCTTCTCAGAGCCCATTTATTCTTGGGCTCATTTCCAGCACTCGTTTACTTACGATCCGTTTCTGCTCGTGGGCCAAATTCAGCCCATAGTTACAGTCGGCCCGTTTGTGGTCCGTTAATATGTTGGGCCGTTTTCATAGTGTCATCAAATACGGCCTATTAACGATGGCCCATTATTGTCGGCCCATGAACGGACGATTCCAACTCTAGCCCGTCATAATGCGGTCTATTTGGCCCATGTTTGGCCAATCGATCATACAACCCGTATAAGCCCCATTGATGATACGGCCCGCAGAAGGCCCATTATTTCTACGACCCATAAAAGGCCCACTGTTTCTACGGCCAGTAGGAGGCCCAGTGTCACTACAGTAAATATTAGCCCATGGTTATTGTGGCCTAGTTTTAAAAAATAGGTTATTGCAGCCACTAGCAAACCGCAGAAAAAGAACTGCAATGACTACAAGCAAACAAATAAACAAGACAACAAGTAAATAAATAAGCAAGCAACTAACGCTAGGCTATCACGGCTATTATACATATTACATCCACTGGGCATCAAAGTTTGCTACCAGTGCAAATATAAGGAACAAAGCAGCATATCATATACACTAGTTGTCAAAGTTGGCGACCAGCGCAAATAAACGCCGCAGCAAAACAAATCCAGAACTGAAACCACTTCAGAAGATCTCAAGAAACAATATCCTGGGTACCTATAATGCTGGCAAGATGCTTAGCAAGCTTAATAACTTTCTCTTGTTTGGCGCTTAAATCCTCCAGTGCTTGTTGTTGCACAAGAAAATATGCATCTGAATTCTGCAGGGACTTACTCAGTCCTTCAGCTTCCTGTCACAGCACATCTGATCGATGTCTTTCAACTTTAAGTTGAGACTCAAGAAGATGAACTGATTCAGGCAGCGAGTTTGAAGAGCTTGTGCCAGCAGTAGTGGCAAGTAACTCGAACACTACATCAAGACAGGACTTTTGGGTTCCCTCACTGTAATCAAGATAGTTTTTATCAGCTTTATTGGAGACCAACAGGGATGTCTCACTATCTTGAACCTTATCTACATTACTTCCTTTACCATTGGATAACGCGCTACTGTTCTCCAATATTTTGTCCGCATTCTAAAAGAGAAACAAGCAGACACATCACATGTTTACCATGTTGTATATGAAACTCATTTTGGTAAATGAGTTCAGTAATAAAGTGGACAGGATAACAGCATGAAACAAACATATATCTATGTACCATGGTCACTTTATGGTCTATATCATTCTAGTTTTTGTTGCCAAATCAAGATAGAGACACAGTTCAAATAATATTTGTTCAAGACAAAGCAGAATAGACAGAATATAAGTGTGGGTCACTATAGAGCAATAACAACACTTGTAATGTGCATGACATGAGAACATAACTGTTTATTCAATTGAAACTGAAATCAACATAGAGCAGGTTACAAAATCAAACCAGTTAAAGAAATAGGTTTAAAACATACCTGTTGCGCCATTGGAGTTCCAATTCCATCCTTCAAATTTGAAAATAGTTGGTATGAGTAAATACAGTAATGCAAGAGCAAAGGAGTATGAACCATAGCTACAGAACCTGACCTGAGAACAAATATTCTTCTCCTTTAAGCATTGAGTTGGGATTCAGAGTGGTGGTCCTCATGCTTTGGGCACTGCAGTTCCCTTACTAACTGCTCGTGCTTGGGTGCTCTGTGGTGGAGACGGTGCTGTGTCAACTGGAGCTGGGTTACTATCTGTCAGGGTTGGGGTTAGAAGGGGTGTAGCTGGTTCTTTGTCTAACTGGGTAGGGGTACAATCTACGAGAGTCTGGGTTATGTGTGGTGGATCTGGTCCTTGGGTAAGTACAACCTTGGTTCTATCTACATCAACTGGTAGCACTATCTTTTCTGAAGACCGTGTTGTTACTCCCTTAGATACTGCCATCACGCTCTCCAATTCAAATGGCTGATAAACAAGAAAAGTAATTGAAAGTATAGACATTGTATGATAGACAGGTGCAATGGATAGTGGGGAATAAAAGAGGGTATGAAATAATTCATATTTATGTTGTCTAACCAAACAGGATAGCATGACACAATTTCACATATATGATGGCTAACTAAACAGGATAGCATGACACAATTTCACATTATGACGGCTAACTAAAAAAGGTGGAAAGACATAGTTCAAAATATGAGACAATGTAAACAGGATGACATGACATAACTATATAATTTGTTTATTAAATAGGTTGGCATGCCATAATTCACATACATTCACGGATAGAATGCCATAATTCTAAATATGATGACTGTAAACACTAAACAGGATGAGATGATATAACTATATGATGTCTTTATTGAATGGGTTGCCATGCCATAATTCAGATAGATGATGTGTATGTACTATGTAAACATGATGGCATGATATAATTCAAATATATGATTTATATAGTAAGCAAGTAAGCAGATGGCAATCCATATATGATGTAAAAACTAAGCAATGCAAGACAACATGCATGACATGGGTAATATAACCCTGCCAAGTTTGAGCATAGACCTCAGGGGGGAAATAGGACTGGTCATCAGTCTCTGAATTCTCCTCTGAGGAGCTCTCTATAACCAGCAAGATGTCTGCTTCAGCAGGTAGCATTGTCTACTCTGAATACCTTGTTTTCACTCTAGATACTTCCATCACCGCTTCAAATGGCTGATGCACAAGAAGAGTAGTTGAATATACAAACGTTTTCGACAAATGGAACACATAATACAAAAAAATGATAGCATGATATAATTCACATACATGATGATTGGCTAAACAGCATGGCATTGCATAATTCACATATATAATGCCTTTGCAACAAGATAGCATTGTATAATTCACATATATAATGTCTTGCAACAAGATGGCAATGCATAATTCACATATATGGTAATTAGACACTGAACAGGTGGCATTCACACAAAGCATGTCTAAACTAATCAAATGACATAGCAATGCGACTGGACTGGTCAACATATGAGCAACATAACCCTGCCAAGTTAGAGCATACACCTCCGGGGGGGGATAGGATTGGTCATCTGTCTCTGAATCCTCCTCTGAGGAGCTATCCGTAACCAGCAAGATATGCGCGTCGTCAGATAGCATAGTCTGCTCTGAAGACCTTGTTTTCACTCCAGAATTTGCCATCACCATGTCAAATGGGTGATGCACACGAAGAGCAGTTGAATGTACTAACATTGTTGATAAATGTAATATGTAATGAAAAAAAAGGATGACCTGATATAATTTACATATAAGATGACTGGCTAAGCAGGATGGCATTGCAAAATTCACATATATGATGCCTGGCTAAACAAGATGGCGTTGCATAATTCACATAAACGATGAATAAACTAAATAGATGACATTCGCACAAAGGATGTCTAAACTAAGCAGATGACATATTTGATGTATAAAGTAAGCAATGCAAGACACCATATGCATGATATAACCAACATCAGCATGCCAAGTTAGAGCGAAGACCTCAGGGGGTAAATAGGAGTTGTCTTCTCCTTCTGAATCCCCCTCAGAACAGATATCTTCCTCTCGATTACAATCCGAAATGCATGGAGGGGGGCTGCCTTTGCGCCTACCATGGAGCGACGTCTGCATGAAATTTTATTGCCACGCAATGCTCGTCTCTTCTGCTCTACATGTTCAGTTCCATTGTTTACAATAACTGTCATGCATAGGAATAAAACATAGTGAGATTATGTAAGGAGTGCATGCAGAAATCCAGAGTGATGGTAGCAACCTGTGGATAGACCCAAAACCAATAATAGCACGCAAATAATGGCTTCAGTTAAAAAATACAGATAATGGCTTCTTTACTGTTTGTTTCCCACTGAACATGAAACTCATAGTAGACACCGGAGAATAACCAGATAGTAGATAGATACTATTGATAGAGGCCCCGATATGTACCCCACAACCATTTAAAAACTCAAGTTTGACCAATAGTTCGGAGCTGACTCAGAGTCTAATCGGTGAACAGGACGATAAAAGTAGCATGTAATATTAAGCGATGCATAACGTAAGCAGACACGAAAGAGTGCGACCTCTCTTGCGGACCCGTGTAGTCCTCGAGGTCATCTGCTCGGTTGATTATGGTAATGCAGTTTTCATGGATGCCAACGGCGGGGAAGAAGATCTGAGGAGGCGAAAGACAGTCTGGAGGCCGGATCCCTGCTGTGCTGGACCCTTCTGTCGTTGGAGCAGCTGAGCTAGGGTGGACGATGGCGCAGCAGGAGCGGGACAAACCACGCAAGGTTTTCTTTGACAACTATCTGTAAGAGAAGTAATTCTGTAAGGGCTCGTTTGAATTGGAGGATTCCAACAATGCAGGGATAGGAAATAGACAGGAATAGGATAGGAATGCACGTGCAAAACAGAGAATTTAAAAACACAGGATTTCTGCCAATCTAGGTGTTTGATTCACAACAATTGGAAGATCACAGGATGCAAAGAAGCATGGTGAGATTAAGTCAAACCACAAGAAAATGTACGGTTATAATGCTATTATGCTACTATCTCTTAGTCTTGTGCTTCATGAATAGGAATTTGAAAAGGAGGACAAGTGAAAATTAAAATTCCCACGTTTTTTGTTTCAAGGAGACACTAAAGGAACAAATCCGTGTGCTCAGTGGACAATATATATAACATGTAGAGTAAAAAACAGATGTAACAAGTGTACAACCTCTTTGGCGAAGCCATGTCGATCTCAGCGTGATTGGGTTGGCCGGTGAGGATGCTCCGGCTGACTTTGCTGTCGGAGGAGGGGAAGAAGATCTTAGGCGTCTGGAGATGGAGCCCGAGGTACTGCTCCGCCGTGATGGAGGGTTTCGTCGTTGGAGCAGCTCCGGTGAGTTGGACGACGCCGAGGCTGAAGCAGGACAAGAGAGAGAACGAACAACGTTAACCTGAGTGGAATTCTAATAGCATCTCCAATACATGACGTAAAATACATAACCACAAAGTGCTAGATGTAAAATACATCGGCCGCTCATCTCTGAACTTAACTGTCGAAACTGAACTTAACTGTCGAAACTGAACTTAACTGTCAAAACTGAATTTTGCTGTCGAAACTGAACGCACTAGCAAGGTGAGGCTACACGTCGGTCGACTGACTTTTTCATCTCTGGTCAGTCGATTTTGCAGCCGTTGGATACGAAATCAAGGGCCTGCGGTTCATCTTCAACCTCCACCCCCCTGAGCCGCAGCCACCACCGGCCAAACAGCAGCCCCCCGCCGCCCACGGCCGGCGGTGCGCCGCCCCGCCCGCCCCGAAAACACTCCCCACCGCCGGTCCGCTGCCGTCCCGGCCATCCCTCTAGCCCCCCCCCCCCCGTGCCGAGCTTTTTCTTCGGCGATCCCCACGCCACCGCCCTGCCAACACCGGCGACCACCGCCCCCATCCTGAACCCTAAGATAGATAGTGGGGTACGTCTCCGGCGAGCCCCCCTCCCCGCTGCGGCTGGTTCTTCCTTCACCCCGGCGAGCCCACCCCTTGAAAATCGACTGACCCAAAAGTCGATTCAGTCGAATGAAGTGTAGCCAAATCGGACCAGCATCGCAAGCAAGAGCAAGAGCGAGAGTAGCAGCGCGAGCAAGAGCAATAGCAAGAGCAGACCAGGCAGGGGACCGAGAGCAAGAGCAGAGCAGCAGCGCGAGCGAGAGCTAAAGCAGCAGCAGCTCCTACTGATGTGGACGTCGCCGCCGAGGGAGCGACACTGTGGAGGAAGTGGCCGGCGACGCTGCCGTGGATGGAGCCACGCCGTGTCGGCTCGGGACCGAGCGCCGGCAGCACCGTGAGATTGAATCAAGAAGAAAATGCGGCGATTAGTGTACAACCTCTTTGGTGGCGCCGATTAGGCTGCAGCTTCATCCGAGGAAACGGTGATGATGATGCTCTTCCGGTGGTGCAAGTGAAGACGGCAGTGTGGGAATGGAGGTGGCACGAAAGATGAGGGGAACATTGGGGCAGCTCCTTGGAGGTGGAGGAGGGGGTGGCTGAACCGGCGGGACGATGAGATCAACGACGGATCCTCATCCAGTACGATGGATGAGGGACGTCGACGTGTTGTTGTGGACGACGTCGCCGGGGAAGAGGCTCTGGCTGGGTGGCGGACGGAGCAGGGTGTGGGGTTTCATCGCGGGTTTTCGCGGCCTCGGTGTATGAATGGGTGGGCGGATGGGATGGCAGTGGGGAACCATGGCTTAGAAACGCGCTTGTCCGAAATGTGTGGTAAGTTACGAAAGTACCCTCCACCGATTTGAGGCGGTTCTTTCGGTTCAGGGGTACCATGGGCATTTCGTGTGTCGGGATTTCACAGGAGGTGGGAGTTTTTGCGCGTGTTGTAATTTCAGAATAGCAAGGCGCGGGTTGAGATGGAGGGAGTTGTCGGAGCACAACGAGACAAAGATATATCTTAAATATTTCGGGCTAACAAGGCGCGGGTTGAAATTTCTGGACAAGCCTAACATGTACTGTACCAAATCAATGCGCACTACAAATGTCATTAAAAACTTTGAATTCAAGTTATGTTCAATTAAAATATTTCGCTACGTGTATAATGCATGCAACCTACTACTCAAATGAACGTTTTAGTGCATTCCAAACGTATATACTACCGCTTCAATATGAACTAAATTTGAATAAGATCTACAGTAATGATTGTTGTGAAGTCAAAGCATTTGAATTCATTTCTCTGTTTTAATAAGATCTACAATCATCATTATTGTCAAGTTAAACCATCGTTTGTGTATTATCTTCATAGCACACCACATGATTAGTCTCGAGTTACATATGAACTATGTGTACTATATGAACTTGAACTAGATTTTTTGATTCCACTTTATTTTGATTTCAAATCACATTACATTTCTAGCTCTAGCTAGATCTTCATAATCTAAACCATGTCTCATATGTATAATGTGTTTATCACATTATGTATGGTGCCCCGCCCCCTACACCTACAAGTATTTAGATGTGAGTTGCAAACACCACACATTACCACAAATTCAAATAAAATGTGAGAATGTTTGATATATAGTATTGTTTAGATTGCTCGATATTTAGTTGTAAGTTGCAAACGCCGCACATAATCACAAATTCAAATAAAATGTGAGATTGTTTGATGTATAGTATGGTTTAGATTGTTCGACATTTAGCTATGAGTTGCAAACGCCATGCATTATCACATTATGGTATAACATGTGCACAACACGTGTATCACCGCTATATTCATGCATGCAATGTTTAAAACACTATGATCTCCTATTCAAATATATGAATCCGCTTTCATATCAAATTATGATATTTGTTAGTCTCTTACACCCACACAATCCTCTAACCTTTGTAGCTACCACTAACTTTCTCTCGTGCATGCACACGCCCTCCTCGCCCTCCCCCTCCCTCGGCATTCTATCCACCGGGCACATTCATTTTTTTCTTTAGGTCGTTCTCCCAGAGTCTCCACAACTCCTTTCCGACACACACCGATCGATAAACCTCTCCAGCGATGCCTGCCTACAGCATACACACACAGCTTCAATCTCCTCCTTTATGTGTCCTTGCCTCGTGTCTCTCATACGGTCAGACACACGTGTAAACTCTTGCCCCTCTTTTCATCGATCTCACAACCGCACACTCCTCCCCCTATCTAGCTAGTAGTTGGGCCTCTCGCGCCACCTCCTAGCTCCATTCTCTCTATCTATCCGTCTCGCTGGGCCTTATTTGCCTCTAACAAATGGACGTACACCGACCGATCTATCGCTATACATATAGCTAGCTAGGTCCTTATAACTCGTTTTTACCCACACGTCGATCGATCTACCTCATTAGTTGTGTCTCTGCCTTCCTCCGACAAACAACAATTGATCTACCGATCTAGTTAGGTTTGCTTACCAAACACATGGTTCCCCTTCATCATCTATGGATGCGTCCCGACAGATCTATCATGCACAAGAAAACACAGAAACACATCCCCACTCTTATTGATAACATTGCAGTTCCACCCTCAGTTTGTCTAGTAGGCCTCTCCCAACATCTCCGAGAAGCAACTCCATCACCCATCCAACACTCTACCCCTCTCCCTCCCTCTCCCTCCCTCTCTCTCTCTCTCTCTGCCCCATCATATTTCCCGTCCTTCAATTATGTATGGATGTCGACCAATCTCCCTCAAGACATAGCTGGGTCTCTCCTTCTCAACACATATACGAGTCGTTCTACCTCTATAGTTAGGCCTCTGCCTCCCCCCCCCCCCCCCCCCCCCCCCCCCCCCCACACACACACCGATACATCAAGCGCTCTAGTCATGTCTCCCTGCCACACACAAACTTGACATGTGCCCTCTAATGTTCTGGTAAGCCAGTCGCCCTATATCTTTGACTTGCACACACACACAATTTCGATGGCTCTCTTCATCGATCTCGCACCCACCCACTTGATCCTCTCTTCGACTCTATTGATAGCTATGACCCCACCCTCTCTTCTCGTGGATTGCCCGACCCTCTATGTATGATATGGATAGGCCTCCATTTCACACACATTGCATGCAAAATTTGTTTGAGATGTCATCGACACATATTCCCACAAATAATTCATGAAATCAACCCCCACCCCACCCCCACCCCCACCCCAAAACAAAAAACACTCACGAACGCGGTTTGTATCTCTCACACACACCCACGTAGGTGGGGGACGTGCACGAAGAGAAGAGGTGCATGCACGGTGCACGTACTCCCGTCTCTTTCCCAACCACACCCGCGCGGGTACACGGTGGAGCTCATTTCTGTATGAAAAAGGCAGCCCACGTGGTAATTTGGCACGTGTACTGGTTGTCCACTTGGTGGAGGGAGGATCGTCTACCACGGGTGAACAAACAAATTGCGACTTGACGCATTATGTTAAATTAAAAAAAGAGGCAAACCATGTGGGGCCTACCTTAGAGGCAAGGCTCTATACACTGGAGTACTTTTGATGTGTCCTGTCAACTCGCAGAACGAGGAGAAGCTTGCTTAGTACACCGTCTCCCCCGCCCACGGGCACGGTGGCTCGCAGGATGAGGTGAAGCTTGCTTCGCCTTACGCCCGCTCCCTCGCCCATGCGCGCGGTGGCTCGTAGGACGAGGAGAAAAATTTACTACTCCCTCCGTTTACTCCTAGTCCCTACTACCTTGGTTATAGAGATTATATCATATTGTTTGGAATATATATGTCCTTCAGTAGATTTCAATATGAACTACTAGTACATACTCCAAACACTGATGTATATAGACGTATTTTAGAGTATACATTCACTCATTTTGCTCCGTATGTAGTAGCACTCTCCCTCGCCCCTCGACCCTCTCCCACGTGGTGGACGTGCAACAATTCATTAGGTCTCATACAGCCAGAACGGTATATACTGCACTACCAGTATTGCTCGACTTCCCGAAGAGGCGAAGAGCCAATCGCAAGGTTAATATTTTGGAGATGCCAGGCGCAAGGTTATAGGAGAACGAGTAGTAGGTGCCGCGTCATTTATAAATAAAGTTTTTTTCTTCAGTGGCACGTACGCAATATGATAGGTTCATATGGAGAGAAAAGGAAACCGCTCCACTATATACATAGTAAGGATGGGCCAGCCTACACGGTTGCTTGCTGGGGTTGCTCTCTTCACACTCTCTCACACAAAACGACTATGGACACATCTCTAACATCCCGGCGGATCACGTCCGCTTGGGGAAGGGGTGGATGCTTAGTGTAGATGCGGTGGCCATCGCCGACGGCGAAAACCCAGTGTTGGCACGTCCCGATCAGGGGTCCCCGCCGTTCTCTCTCACAAAGCCGGTGAGGTTGCCTTTGTCCCTTGCTCACTGCCGCGACGTGGGCAGTTGCCGCCTCCCGCGCCCTCCTCAAGGTTGAGCTACGTCCCTCAGGTACAACTCCCTTTACAGCCGGCTTGCACCACTGCTCCAGCTACCCACATCACTCCTTGTGGATATTTCTCTACTTCTTTGCCCCGCACATACCTGATACCTCTACTGGCTTCTACATACTGTATTTGTGATGAGTTTATGTCTCATCAACTAGTCCCAGTAATCTTATTCTAATCACGCTTCTTCAATTTCTTTGTCACAGGGATGCTCATCTCGATTTTGGTGAAACTGCACAAAATGATCCGATGGTCAAAAGGTTGCAAACTTCATTTATTAGGACGCTCGAACATTGCCAGCAAATTGAAGCCTGGTCAGGGTTCACGGTTCAAGGGCTAGGGACTACATGGATTGTTTTTTTCTTTAGCTGCCTCTGTTCCAAAATAAGTGTCAAGTTTAGTAGTAGTACAACTTTGTACTAAAGTTTGCAGAAAGTTGAGACACTTATTTTGGAACGGAGGGAGTACATATTTGCTATGATCTGTCAATCATTGAGATGCAATAGCATGCATGTTAGTCTCCTTTGTATTTGATGAAATGTTGCAACAGGCAACCTTGGACGCAAGATACATGTAACAGGAGCTGGAAGCTTCATAGCATTGTACAAATTTATCTCGCTGATAAATTACAGTACGTACTAGTACTATACTAGTACTTCCTCCGTTCCTAAATACTCCCTCCGTCCAAAAATTCTTGTCTTAGATTTGTCTAAATACGGATGTATCTAGTTACATTTTAGTATTAGATACATCCGTATCTAGACAAATCTAAGACAAGAATTTTGGGACGGAGGGAGTATAAGTCTTTGTAGAGATTTCACCATGAACCATATGCAGATGTATATAGATTCATTTGAAGTGTAGATTCATTCATTTTGTTCCGTATGTAGTTCACCTAGTGGAATCTCTACAAAGACTTATCTACTAGTAATAGCTAGCCCCCACTACTAGGAATTCTCAATCCTCTCCTTGAGCCACATCATCAAAATTGATGTAGCTGTTAGATGAAGTAAATCAGTCCATAATAGCCGTCTGATCTAGACGTTAAGAGGCTCCGCACTAAGCCACATGCAAGCATGCAGAAATATCGTGGCACATGCATGTGAGTGGGTTTTAAATCACATCAACATGTCTGCATGCAAGCATGCACCGGTAGCATGCATGTAAGTGAGCTTTTAAGTCCCATTAACATGTCAAAAAGAAAAATATAATCCCATTATGCAATAGGAGTTGGCTGATCTTTTTTCCTTACGTGGGATGATCTAAATGATGATGGGAGTTTATTTAGTTTGGCTACCACATTTGTCATGCGGTTATAGAGTTTTTTTTAGTTCTATGAAATTGATAATTTTGCGCAGAGAGATATACCGCTGTTCCGCGGCAACGCGCGGGGACTCATCTAGTAATATTTAGGAACGGAGGGAGTACTATGTAAAGAGTTAGGTGTCGCACGGTGATAGTGTGAGGTGGGCCATGTAATCACTGAGCCTGCGTGTTTTCACTGCTCTTGCACTCCTCCACTGTAAGAATGGAGAAAATTGTAATCTACTACCTCCTTTCGATGAAAGCGTGGGACATCCAGCAGTCCTACCACCTCAGTAATAAAGACCAATGAGCCGTCAAATCACATAGACCCAACAGTAAGTTGGACGGACGAAGCAACCATCACTCTTGCGCCAGTGAGAGGTCGCGTCCGCTTTGCTCGGGCATGAATGCGGCACCGATTCTTTGGAGCGGCGCTGACCGTTTCGGGTGGGAAGCACGCGCGGGCGATGGAGGGGCTTTGGGTGGGCCAGGCTGGTCAGGAGCGGGCGTGGCAGCTGTCCGCATGTCCCTACCGGACATGCCCGGAAACGAGAGGATGCACCGACTCTCGCGGCTAAAATCGTACACTACACACCATCTCTCCTTAGGAGTAGGTCGATCTGTCACACTCTCTAACACACACATGTTGTTAAACACACACACGCACATGCACACACCTTGGTCCCGTTGCACCTTCTAACGTGACTTATTACACCTAGACGGAGGGAGTAGTAAGTATACGAGATACGGTGGCACACTGACTTAAGTCGACTACAAGTGCCCAAAATTTGTGTGCATGTTATAATAAGGATTCACTTAAAATAGTACATGAGCAAACAGAGGGATCAATTGGACAGTGTTCCCGAGCAGTAGCGAGATGTGTGAGGTAGTAAGATACACCACTGGCACTTTTAATTTTTCTTATTAATTTGTTTGTTTCACCCTCTGACTGGTGGGACCCAACGTACTACATGGAGAGAGGTAAGGTGACTAAGGCTGCATTATTTCTGCACCACTGTGGATAGTCTTACCACCAAAGCCACATGGCACGATTATGACTGAAATCCCAATGACTCCCACACACAAAAAAAACATGGCATGCTTGTCACACGAATGCAGGAATGTATAAAAGGTTATTTTCCTCTTGTTGAACATAACGGGAGGGTTGTGTAGCTAGTTAACCTGTTCGCTCATCAAACTTGAGGTCTCGGGTTCGATAACTACACTTGAGCATAATTTTTGCCAGGAGGATTCTTTGACTGGTCAAAATATTTTCTAGGGTTTGCATGCTTCACACTCTCTCTCCAGTATATATATATATATATATACACGCTGGAGCCTCAGCGCTTGTAGTTGCTCTCTTCACACTCTCTCGCCCTCTCCTATTGGAGCCTCAGCGCTTGTAGTTGCTCTCTTCACACTCTCTCGCCCTCTCCAGATCTAAAAAAAACTTTGTTGGCCTCTCTCTCTCCCCTCACTGCTGCTCAAAGAGCCGGCAGGATCCGTCCGACGGGAAGGGAAGGAGGCTTAACGTTGTCGCTGTCGGCGAGGGAGGGAATCTACTACCGGCGCAGCTATTCACTTTCCACCCAGTAGCGGCGCGGGAGGGCCTCCGACCCCTTCTTCTTCGCCGCCGTCCCGTCACCCACCGAACCACGCCCCAAGAACCTTAAGGTATATTTTACTTACTCCACATGCATTGCTCTAGCTGCATGTATAGCATGAATCTAGGACGTGGTTCAAAGAGGAAAGGAGTGGGGGAAAGTAGTGGGAAATGTTGTATATAGCATGAATCTAGGATGTGGTTCAAAGAGGAAATGAAGGGGGAAAGTTGTATAGCATGAATCTAGGACGTGGTTCAAAGAGGAAAGTAATGGGGGAAAGTAGTGGGGAAAGTTGTATCGCATAAATCTTGGACGTGGTTCAAAGAGGAAAGGAAGGTGCAAAAGTACTAGTTCAAAAAGGAAAGGAAGGGACAAGGCTGTAGAGTTTGAGCAGGACTAGATTTGCTGCGCTCACATAGGGAAAGGTGTCTAAAGATAACAAAACTGGGACCAACACAAATATGCTCCTTGGTTGTTTGTTCTTTGTTGCAACAGACTGTGCATGACCACAGTACATCGGTAGATGCACACGGTGCTGGTGCGTCCACTGTCCCGTGCAACTCATTAGCTGTTGTTAATCTAAGGCCTTGTTTGGTTAAAAACTCCCCAGTCCCTACCTGCTTGGTTCCAGGGACTAAACATGGACTAGAGGTTATTAAATGACATGCTAAAAGACCATGTTACCCCTAGTAATGAACTAATAGAAACAAGGTGCGATGTGTGGCAGGGGCAACTATTGGAAAAAGTCCCAAAAAGACTCCCTCGGGGTCTTCTTTCTTTAGTCCCAAATGCCCACTTTTAGTCCCTAAAAGTCCCTCCTGTTTGGTTTAGATGTGACTGACACGGAGTTTTTTAGTCCCTACACCAAAATGTCCCTGTAAACAAACACCCTCTAATAATGCCGCTGGAAAATTGATGCAATGCCACAGTTAAAAGCAAATTACATGTTTAACGAATTTTGTTCTTAATATAATCTCTATGTTAATATTAATCAATGCCACCATTTGAGAAATGCTACTGTCTTGCTTTCTTTCCCATTTAGATAAGGTAGATGCTTCTTTTTGTTGGCTTCTGTGTCATCCACCGTTATTGACCACTAATTGTTTCCTTTGCACCTCTGTGTAAACAGGGTTATCTACTTCACCTCGTTGCTATTGTGACCTTTTGTTGCACTGCACAAAACACTTTTGTTTTAAGAGTGTTTTGTGCAGTTCAACCAAAATGTCACACCAACAACGTTGCTTGATTGCTTGATCTTAGTGGAACTGCACAAGAGGAGATCTTACTTCCTATCCGTTAAGGCGAATTTGGTTGAGATCTTCTTCTTGTGAGTTGTTTGAATTCCGCATCATGAGAGGTCAGTACTAGCCTTCTTTCACATGATTCTGCAGTGTGCTTTCATATGTTGTGCTACTTGTACGATAATGTTGCTTGAATTTAGTGAACTGCACAAATGGAGACAAGACTTCCAATCTGTATGTGCACCGTAATATCCCATTGAGGTAAGATAAGGATATTTCACAACTGCTGGCCTGTATTTTTTCACTTTCATCAAAAAATTAAGTTTAGTACTATACTTGTGCTCCCTAATTGACATGCCAAATCTTACATTGAAGGCGAAGCTTGTCTGTTATTGAACCAAGTGATGAAGGCGAACAACAAGCGGAAGAAAAACAAAAATCAACTCCCGGTGCTGTAATGAAGCACTAGAACTATGATGACACAAGTAATGATATAGTTTTGCATCTTAATTTATTGCTATGGCTGGAACGAGCAATTGTTTTGCCACTGATTTGATGCCATACGTAATTATCTCTACTTGTGCAAACAGGGATCTTCTTTGAAGATACCATATATTTTAGTGGAACTGCACAAGAAGATGTTGGAAACATTAAACTAATCGAGGAGTATATAGTAAGCATGGCCACCCCCATAGATAGCAACAGATGGTTCCGGAGAAGTGCTTCATCTGTATGCTCTACACAATCAGCCTCCTGACAAAGGTTGGTACTCGCCCACTAATTTCATCCATATGATTGAGCTTTGTCATCTCTATTGGTGTTGTGCTACTGTTTAGATACTTTCATGAAAAAGTGGTATTGTCCTTGAGAAGTGCTTCATCTATGCTGTTTTAAATATTTCCTTTCCTTTTTTCGAGCAAATAGGGATGCTAGCATTTAGTAGTCCTCTTGTCTTTGCATAACAGGATCATCTTCCTCTGAAGAAGAATATGGAGTACGTGAAGTGACTAGTTCCGATTATGCCAAGATTAAGAAGCCCTATCTATCTTCTCATCAGAAGGAGCAGTTGAAGGATGGTTACATTACTCCCCACAAGACCAAACTAATTTCAGCTCAGAAGGACTGACAAATCTCCATTTTTTGCTATGATGCACGAGTACAATGTTGTTCTAGGATTCTTTCTGGTGAGTTCCATTTTTCTAAAAGTGTGCTCTACATGGACCATGTATGTGCCTATCGAAATTGTCAATTCATAGTACAGTTTGCTTTATACTAATCACTTTTTTGTATTTGTGCAAACAGGGGTGCTCAGCTTGATTTCAATGGGAACTGCACAAAATGTTCGTGAATACATCGAATCATTCATTTCCACCACAAGAAAGGAGGTGCCCATAAGTTCAAGGCGTTGCAACATATAAGGGCGAAATCATACAAGCTACGCACGAATTTGGTTGATTTTGGTGGAACTGCACAAAAAGAACCGCTGGTTTATTTAGCACGAGGTGCCATGTCAATGTCCAAACTGATGGCAAACCCTGCCCATTCCACAATCGTAGGCATTTGATATTCTGGAATGGGACAACCTTGTCAAATTTTGCTCATTGATTTTAGCAAGATATGCGTTTGATATTATCGAATGGGACACCCTTTGCTGTCAGCAGCGTCGATCAATTTTTTCTTTATTCTTTAGTTGTGAAGTAAATATTGCCTCTGACATGTGAGTCGTTGAGATGCATAATCATTGATTGTTTTAAATGTTCTCTATGAATTGACAGGCATGTGTGTTTGATTGCAATGTACAGAAACGCTAAAAAGCTGCTCAAACTCTTTGTACTCCTTCTGTTCCTTTTTACTTCGCACATTGTGAAAGTGCATACTTTTTTGTATAAGATTGGTCAAAGTAGAGATACTTTGACTGCAGACAAAACTTGTATGCAGACTAGAAAGGACCGGAGGGAATACATGTGAAACTGCTGCAAACGAGGTGATCACCCTGGGAATAATGCTAGTGCGTATTGTTTTGCATGTTCATCCAATGACAGTGATACGGGAATTCGAACTAATCGAAATAAATTCATTCATACATGGTCAGATTTCATATAAACATGCCGGATTTCATTACATTTCATACATTCTTCAACTAAAAAGGGGTGCGCTGGAGATATAATTAATTAACCGAAGCTACCCACCTGTGTCCCACTGAGCCGAACAGAAGCTTCAGTGACTTTACTGCAGGTGCGGTTGCATAACTGACATGTGGCCTGTTGGGCCCACGTGTCAGTCAGCCAACTGCACCAACAGTTAAGTAGAAGCAGTGTTCTTCTCCAACGCAGCTCTCTGACTCCACGTCGGCGCCAAGAAGCTAACCGGTCGTCAATGGTCAACCCGCCTAGCTTGGCTTCAATCGGAGGGTAGCAGCGGTGGCCTTACTTGGACCCGAGCGGCGGCGACCTACCGTGTTCTACTCTTCCTTGTTTTCTGTGTGGCATGGCCTCGTTGGCAGTGGGGCGGGGCCTCGGCGGAGCCGGCGATGTCCTCTTGTCTCATTGCCGGCGGGCAGCGCCTCAGCGGAGCGGTGGAAATCCTCCCCCACGTTGCCGGCAGGTGGGCCTCGGCTGAGCCGGCGATCTCCTCTGCCTCGTTGTTGGCTGGGAGGGGCCTCGGCGGAGCCGGCGGTGTCCTCTGCCTCATTTTTGGGGCCGCGGGGCCTCGGCGGAGCCGGCGGTGTCCTCTGCCTCATTGTTGGCGCCACGGGGCCTCGGCGGAGCAGGGCCTCATCGACGCCAGCGGAGCGGGGACTTGTCGGAGCCGGTATTGTCCTCTGCCTCGTCCTCGGTCTCGCCAAACAGCGCCTCGCCCGCTTCATCGCCCTCTTTGCTAGCCTCTTTGTAGACGGCCGTAGCCTCCGCCACCCGCATGCGGTACCGCCAGCGCTCGAGTCGGCCCTTGCGGGCGGAGCGGTACGAGTCGAGCAGCGCCTCCTGCTTCGCCCGCTCTGTGGCGATCTACTCCTCTGCTTGCAGGTGCCCCTGGAGGAGATGGTGGTTGTAGGCGGCGTCGACCTGCGCCTCCCAGAACTGCTCCTCACGCATCTGCCTCACCATGTCCATATATTGGGCACGGGCCTCGCTGATGGTCATGGTGCAATGCACCGACGAGGATGGCGCAGAGGAGGGGGTTGGCGCCGGATCGTCGACTACCATGTTCTCCATTGGGACGTCGTCGTCCTCCGGCTGCCTGCCGGCCAGCCGGTCGGCAGCAATGGCTGCCATCTCCTTGTGGTCCGTCGTCCGCCCGTCCCGAAGAGCGCTGGAGCGCGAGGAAGCCATGGTGGGCAGTAGTGGTGTGGACAGGAGAAAGGGAACAAATGCGGATGACTGCGGCTATGGCCGGCGCAACAGTTTATATAGCAATGGTAGGCGGGCGGAGGGACGGACGTGTGGTGCCGGAGTAGCCGCCTCGGCAACCGCGTATCATTAATGTGTGCGGCAGATGGATGGACGGACGACACTTGGATCGTTTGAAGGCGGAGCAATCGCTTGCACCGGGAAGCGGGGCGGCCGGCGCTGACTGTTTCGGGCGGAAAGCGCACGCGGGCGAGGAGATGACTTTACTTGGATAGGATGACAATGGGGACCCACGAGGTCCATAGCCTCACGTACGCAAGTGCCTCCTTATTATATATATATATATATATATATATATATATACATATATAAAATTTATTTTGCTTCCTCCTGGTTTCCTGACATCACGGTCCCACACCATTGTCAACCTATGTACTCCCTCCTTTCCGGTTTATAGGGTTTATCTCAAAATTTTAGTTTTTCCATTTTATAAGGCTCAATTTTGTTGTTTTCCATCACATGTTCAGATTCCAAGGTGCATTAAATCATTGCATGCAAGTATTAAGAGAAAATTGACCAATGCATGTACTTTATGCATGCATGTATTGCAATTAATGCATTGATAAACATAATTTTTTGAGGATAACAAGAGCATTAATTAGGTGCTTTTGCAAAACTACAAAAAGTATTCCACCACTCGCCATCTACCTTGATTGGTGAGATTTTTGAATTGAGCATTATAAATCGGAAAGGAGGGAGTAGTCAATAAACAAGAGAATTGCACAAGAAGCGGCCGACAGCTGGGACCAAGCAGCTCGAGCAGTATTTGTGTTTTTGAGGTGTGAGCACTGCAGAGTTTTTCGATGTTTAGCCCAGATATTAATTTTTCTCCTCTGAACAACAACGAAAACATTGCTGCAGGTATTAAATGGGCGGGCTGTGGCCCGTCTAGCCTAGGCCAGATATCCAGCCCAGATATTAAATTTTTTCAAGCTGAAAATGGCTAGGCAGCTATACTTTTTTAGGAATACCCAGGCAAGGTCAAGTTGTTATTCTCCGCCAAGCTGGGCTGCAAATCTTTCCTAGGAGGGATGCATTAGGATTAACAAGAAAATGGGCTTTAAGAAATAATAAATGGGATGTAATTACAAAAACTGGGTAGTAACTATAAAAAAAGCACCATACAATGATTACTTTATAAAATATTATTTTTGGATATTGAAAATTTTAATTTCATTAATTTTTGCGAGCGCAATGTTTCATTGGATTTTTATGTAATATAAATTTATATTGAAATTGTATTTAATCTGACTAGAAATTTCAGGATAAAAATATTCGGACCCCAACAAAATGTGGGAAATTTTATTGAATTCTATTTTGAACGGTTGGTTGAAATGGTTGTACTTTTAACAAACTGTGAATGGGCTGTAGTAAATTCCATTAGAATTCAAAAATGGGCTACACATTCTTACAAATCTCAAATGGGCTATAAGTTCTCTGCCACACACTTCAGACCTTACTAAGTTGACGCGTCCCCTAAAAAATAGAGTTGACGCGTATGCAAGGCTTTGTCAACTTATAGTCAACACACGGTTCTAGCAGCAGTGGCCGTGGATGTCCATCCAACCGATGTCGTGCTTCTTCTTCAATCTCGGATATTCTAGCTTCACCCGCCCAAAAAATGATTCCTCCCCCTGACATTTGGGGCGCACCGTTTCAGAAGCTGACCTATGGGCCTACTAAGTTGACGTACCAAGGGCTTTGTCAACTTAGTCAATATAAACGATTCTAGCTGCAGTGACCGTACGATGTCCATCCAACGGCCGTCGTGCTTGTTCAACCTCTGGTCTTCTTGCTCCAGCCGCCCAAAGCAGCGCCGGTCGTGCCGCCTGCTCCTGCCTCCCGCGGCTGGCTGTGCTGCCGCGGAGGCCTCACTGCCCCCTATTACTCCCACTACTGGCCAGGCCATCCCTCCACTCACCAACACCCCCTGTTATTCTGCGGCGACGGCAGCGCAACCGAACCAGTGAACCCTCGTACTCCTCTCCGCGTGTGCATCCACTCACGCGTCTACCCCGGCTCCGCGTCGTCCCCTTCCTAGGCCTTGCTGTCGTCCACCGCCGTGGTGCTCTCGGCGCGGCGTGGTCAACGTGGTCAAGGAACAACTTCCATCGGACGTGGATTGTACGTGGAGAGGCTGACAGCTGGGTCCACGGCAGCTGCAAGGAAGTGCCTCCTTATTACGCGCAAAATAATTATTCCTCCACCTGACAGCGGGGACCCACCGGACGGGCCACCGTATTTCGCGAAAAAATGATTCGCCCCTTGATTGCTGGGACCCACGAGCTACATCTTCACACGCAAGGAAGTGCGTCCGAGGAAAAAAATGATTCGCCCCCCTGACTGCTGGGACCCACCAGCTACATCATCGCACGCAAGGAAGTGCGTCCGAAAAAATGATTCGCCCCCCGACTGCTGGGACCCACCAGCTACACCTTCGCATGCAAGGAAGTGCGTCCAGGCAAAAAAAAATGATTCGCCCCCTGACTGCTGGGACCCAGCAGCTACACCTTCGCATGCAAGGAAGTGCTTCTGGGCAAAAAAACCAAAACGATTCGCCTCCCTGACTGTTGGGACCCACCAGCTACATCTTCGCAGGCAAGGAAGTGCCTGACAGTCGGGACCCACCTGGTCGAAGCGTACGTAGCGTTGTCATCCTGGTCGTGAATGTGTACGTACATACTGGTCGATGTAGAGGCACGCACGTGTCGTAGTAGAGGCGCGCACGTGTCGTAGTAGAGGCGCGCACGTAGCATGTACATGTACGTATAGTGGCGAGGGTGCAAGAAAGAAAATACGGCCAAGTATGTGTACATACGGGCGGGGTATCGAACGCCTACTCGCGCATATGTACGTCCAGGGCTCGTGTTCATGGGGAGGCAACGGAATGCGTCGTGTTCATGGGGAGGCAACAGAATGCGTTGTGTTCATGGGGAGGCAACGGAATGTGTCGTGTTCATCGTGAGGCAACGGAACGCGTGGGAGCCAACCGGCTTGGATGGAACAGGCGATGGAAACGAGGCCTGGTGTACCGCAGAATGGAGGAAACGGCCTTGTGTTCGACCGGCCACGTTCGAAACGGGGTCCTGTTGATCGGGAGGGGTCTGGCGTACCGCAAAACGGAGGAAACGGACCTCCTACGGTCGAAACGGGGGTCCTGTTGATCGGGAGGGGTGTGGCGTACCGCAAAATGGAGGAAACGGACCTCCTACGGTCGAAACGGGGTTCATGTTGATCTGGAGGGGTGTGGCGTACCGCAAAACGGACGAAACAGACTTGTGTTGGAGCGCTACGGTCGAAACGGGGGTCCTGTTTGTCGGTGTCAAAACCGGCGGATCTCGGGTAGGGGGTCCCGAACTGTGCGTCTAGGCGGATGGTAACATGAGACAAGGGGCACGATGTTTTACCCAGGTTCGGGCCCTCTTGATGGAGGTAAAACCCTATGTCCTGCTTGATTAATATTGATGATGTGTGTTACAAGAGTGGATCTACCACGAGATCAAGGAGGCTAAACCCTAGAAGCTAGCCTATGGTATGATTGTTGTTCGTCCTACGGACTAAAGCCATCCGGTTTATATAGACACCGGAGAGGGCTAGGGTTACACAGAGTCGGTTACGATGGTAGGAAATCTACATATCCGTATCGCCAAGCTTGCCTTCCACGCCAAGGAAAGTCCCATCCGGACACGGGACGAAGTCTTCAATCTTGTATCTTCATAGTCTTGGAGTCCGGCCGATGATGATAGTTCGGCTATCCGGACACCCCCTAGTCCGGAACTCCCACAGTAGCCCCTGAACCAGGCTTCAATGACGACGAGTCCGGCGCGTATGTTGTCTTCGGCATTGCAAGGCGGGTTCTTCTCCGAATAACTTATTGAAGATTGTGAACACCAGGATAGTGTCCGGCTCTGCAAAATAAATTCCACATACCACCGTAGAGAGAATAATATCACACAAGTTCAATCTGCTGACGTATTTTGTGGCGTGACGTCACACCATTACCAAGCCTTTACTCGAATTGTTTTTATTGTTCCACCTCCGCGCATTTAGCGAGGCGGTTTCCTTGGCACGTCTTGTCGAAGCAGAGATCGTGTTCCCCTTATTCCGGGATTCCCATCAATATGGACGTGGGTAACCCAACCGCGCCATTGATTGTGACGCTTGGGAGATAAGCGAGTTTTACCAGGCCGGTGGGGACACATGTTTTTATCCGCCCATATAAGGGGATAAAGATCCACTCCTTTTACCTGCGCCTTCTTCCTCCTTGGCTTATCCATCTCCGCGAACTCGAGATCCAGCGCCCAAGTCCGCACTTCTCACCTCAACCTTCTCCAACTATGTCCGGAGCGGGAGGCAAGTGGATGGCCTCCTCCGTCACGGAGTGGCAGATCCAGAAGCTGCGCGACGCCGGATACTTGTCCAACGACATCGCGCATTGGCTCCCCGACAAGGGAGAGCTCATCCCCACCCCCAGGCCCCATGAGAGGGTAGTATTTCTCCCCCATTTCCTCCACGGACTGGGCTTCCCACTTCATCCCTTTGTCCAGGGGCTCATGTTCTACTACGTCCTAGATTTCCACAATCTGGCCCCGAATTTCATCCTCAACATCTCGGCGTTTATTGTCGTGTGCGAGGCCTTCCTCTGCATCCAGCCCCACTTTGGCTTGTGGCTCAAGACCTTCAGTGTCAAGTCAAAGGTTGTGAAGGGCAGTCAAGCGGAGTGCAGAGGCGCCATGGTGGGCAGGATGTCCCACGTTACGTGGCTGGAGGGCACTTTCGTAGAAACCATCAAGGGGTGGCAATCGGGGTGGTTCTACATCACCGAGCCGCGTGACCCTGATTGGGTAGCGGCCCCCGAATTCAGATCCGGCATCCCTACACGGCTCGCCTCCTGGAAAGAGAGCGGCCGGATCTGGGGGGATTCGGAGGAGTTGACCGGACTCCAAGCCTGTATCCAGAAGCTGGTGGACAAGAAGCTCAAGCTTGTCAACGTAGTCCAGGTCATGCTCATCCGCCGGATTCTCCCGTGCCAATGACGGGGCTTCAACATGTGGGAGTTTGATCCGGCGCAGCACCAGACCCTGAGCGGGCTCTTCGACACTACATACGAAGATGTCTAGAAGGTGCTGTTCATGGTATCTTCAGAGCGTAATGGTGTACGCGAAGGACCTGTTTGGACGTTTTGCAGGGGCTGGGGTTGGGGCCGCACTGCTACGCGTGCCCGGAACATGCCAGGTGGTCTTGTTGTAGGTTAGTCCAGGCGCGCTTAGCTATGTCCGGCCGCTTAACGGCCGGACTCGAGAATTGCCTTAAGAGGCTGCATTGTACTTCTGCCGCGAGAGCCGTTGTATGTTCCTCCGTTCGGAGAGAACGTTTAGTGTTTCCGTTGACCGTGATGACTCCTCTAGGGCCTGGCATCTTGAGCTTGAGGATTGCATAGTGCGGCACCGCGTTGAACTTTGCGAATGCGGTACGTCCGAGCAAGGCATGATAGCCGCTGCGGAACGGGACTATGTCGAACATTAACTCCTCGCTGTGGAAGTTATCCGGGGATCCGAAGACCACTTCCAGTGTAACTGAGCCTGTACAATTGGCTTCTACACCTGGTATGACGCCTTTAAAGGTCGTGTTGGTAGGTTTAATCCTTGAGGGGTCTATGCCCATTTTGCGCACTGTATCCTGATAAAGCAGGTTCAGGCTGCTGCCGCCGTCCATCAGGACTCTGGTGAGGTGAAATCCATCGACGATTGGGTCTAGGACCAATGCGGAGAATCCGCCGTGGCGGATGCTGGTGGGGTGGTCCCTTCGGTCAAAAGTGATCGGGCAGGAGGACCATGGATTGAACTTCGGGGCGACTGGCTCCATCGTGCACGCTTCCGCTCCCTTTTGGGTATGTGCGTTGCGTATATCATGTTCATCGTCCGCACCTGTGGGGGGAAACCCTTCTGTCCTCTATTGTTCGGCGGCCAGGTCTCTTCCTCGTCATCGCTATGCAGCCCCTTGTCATTGTTTTCGGCAATTAACTTGCCTGCCTGCTTGAATACCCAACAGTCCCTATTGGTGTGGTTAGCTGGCTTTTCGGGGGTGCCATGTATCTGGCACAAGCGGTCGAGTATTCGGTCCAAATTGGATGGACCCGGAGCAGTTCTTTTGAATGACTTTTTCCGCTGACCGGGTTTAGAGCCTCTGAATCCGGCATTGACTGTCGTATCTTCACTATTGTCGCCGTTGATGCGGCGTTTGCTTTTGTTGCGACGCGACCTACCATTCTAGTCCTTGAAATCCGGACTGCTAGAATTTTTGCTGAGGTGGTTGCTGTGTGCTAGCCAGCTGTCCTCACCCGCGCAAAAGCGGGTCATGAGTGATGTAAGGGCTGCCATGGATTTCGGCTTTTCCTGTCCCAGGTGCCGGGCAAGCCACTCGTCGCGGATGTTATGCTTGAAGGCTGCGAGAGCCTCCGCATCCGGACAGTCGACGATTTGGTTTTTCTTGGTTAAGAACCGTGTCCAGAATTGTCTGGCCGATTCGTCTGGCTGCTGAATTATGTGGCTTAGGTCATCAGCGTCTGGTGGTCGCACATACGTGCCTTGGAAGTTATCGAGGAATGCGGCTTCCAGGTCTTCCCAACTCCCAATTGACTCTGCTGGCAGGCTGTTAAGCCAATGCCGGGCTGGTCCTTTAAGCTTGAGGGGGAGATATTTGATGGCGTGAAGATCGTCACCGCGGGCCATGTGGATGTGAAGAAGATAGTCTTCGATCCAAACCGCGGGGTCTGTTGTGCCATCATAAGATTCGATATTCACGGGTTTAAACCCTTCAGGGATTTGATGATCCATTACTTCATCTGTGAAGCATAGTGGGTGTGCGGCGCCTCTGTACTGGGCGATATCATGACGGAGCTCAGAAGAGCTTTGTCTGTTCTGTTCGGCCCGGCCGGACTTACTGTGTCCGGCACAACGGTTGTCGTCATGTACCGTGGGGCGCCCACGCGATCCGTAGATCGATCTTGATTGTCTTGCCTTATCCTCCAATATATCTCGCAAGTCCGGAGCATTCCCTTGTGGCCTTGTGCTTTTCGAGCGATGCCGGGGTACGGGTCTATTGAAGGGCCTAGAGGCCTCTCTGTCGCGACCACGGGGTGGTCGGTTAGCCGTATTATCTCCTGGTGATGCAGGTTCGTACGCTTCCTCCTCTAAGCGGGGGAGCAGCTTGTGTTTAGGGTAGCTTTTGGAGGGGCGTTCGAGCTCATGCCCTTCGGCCGCGAGGACTTCAGTCCATCTGTCGGCTAGCAGATCTTGATCAGCTCTAAGTTGTTGCTGCTTTTTCTTGAGGCTGTTTGCCATGGCCATAAGCCTGCGTTTAAAACGATCTTGTTTGACGGGATCCTCAGGCACGACGAATTCATCGTCGTCGAGGCTTGCTTCGTCTCCGGATGGAGGCATATAATCCTCTACCTCTTCTTCTGCCGCTCTCTCATGAGGTCTGGCGTCTCCATCCTCCTGCGCTGGATCTTGCTGGAGTGGGTTGTCTTCGGCACTGTCCGGTGTATTGTTATCTCCGGTGCCGGAATCTTCATTCTTCCTGTGGCGGGATTTAGAGCGGCGCCGCTAACGTCGGCGCTTGGGCTGTTTCTTGGAGGGGTCATCCTCCTCTGTTCCTTTGCCATTCCCATCCTTTGGGATATCCATCATGTATATGTCATATGATGAGGTGGCTTTCCAGTGCCCGATAGGCGCTGGTTCTTGTTCGCCTTCGGCATCGTCGTCCATACCGTCGATGTCTTCGGAGTCGTAGTCTAGCATATCGGTTAGATCATCGACAGCGGCTACCAAGTGGGTGGTGGGTGGGCTTTGAATTTCTTCGTCGTCCGCATCCCAACTGTCCTGACCGCAGTCCGGCCAGGGCTCTCCTGATAACGAGAAACGTTTTAGCGAACTCAAGATGTCGCCAAAAGGTGAGTGTTGAAAGATGTCCGCTGCGGTGAACTCCATGATCGGCGCCCAATCGGATTCGATCGGAGGGGCGCAGGAGGTTCGGAGTCCGGCAAGGAGTCTGACGCCTCGGAGTCACGAGCTTTATGAGGGACAAGGTCAGGGTTCGGCTCTATCGCCGTAGAGGTTGCAGGCCTCGAGGCGGTGTCTAGCCATCCGTCCTCGATCTGCGCAGCCGGCTCCGAATTGAAGATCGGAGCGAGTTCGAGTGCGGCCTCCAGGGTACTGTCCGGCTGCAGAGCTAAATCATGTTCGCCGTGACAGTGCGGCACGCTCGGCTGTGGCTCGAATCCATCGAGGATCAAGTCCCCGCGGATGTCAGCCGTGAAGTTCAAACTTCCAAATCTGACCTGACGGCCAGGGGCGTAGCTTTCGATCTGCTCCAGATGGCCAAGCGAATTGGCCCGCAGTGCAAAGCCGCCGAATACGAAGATCTGTCCGGGGAGAAAGGTCTCACCCTGGACTGCGTCGTTGATGACGATCGAAGAAGCCATCGAGCCTATCGGTGACGACAGAGAGGAACTCTCAATGAAAGCACCAATATCGGTGTCAAAACCGGCGGATCTCGGGTAGGGGGTCCCAAACTGTGCGTCTAGGCGGATGGTAACAGGAGACAAGGGGCACGATGTTTTACCCAGGTTCGGGCCCTCTTGATGGAGGTAAAACCCTACGTCCTGCTTGATTAATATTGATGATGTGTGTTACAAGAGTGGATCTACCACGAGATCAAGGAGGCTAAACCCTAGAAGCTAGCCTATGGTATGATTGTTGTTCGTCCTACGGACTAAAGCCATCCGGTTTATATAGACACCGGAGAGGGCTAGGGTTACACAGAGTCGGTTACAATGGTAGGAAATCTACATATCCGTATCGCCAAGCTTGCCTTCCACGCCAAGGAAAGTCCCATCCGGACACGGGACGAAGTCTTCAATCTTGTATCTTCATAGTCTTGGAGTCCGGCCGATGATGATAGTTCGGCTATCCGGACACCCCCTAGTCCGGAACTCCCTCACTGTTCATCGGGAGGGGTGTGGCGTACCGCAAAACGGGACTCCATGGGATACTGTTCATCTCCACCGTCGACCTCCTCCAGCCTCCACAGGATACCGTCGACCTCCTCCAGCCTCCACGGGCTCCTGTACATCTAGCCTCCACCGCGCGCTACTCCACCAGCTCCTGTTCAACCACCCCTCCACGGGAACCCCTTCAGCGTCTACTGTTCATCCAGCCCTCCACACCACGGGGTCCTGTTCAACCACCCTCCACCGTCTACTGTTCATCCAACCCTCCACACCATGGGGTCCTGTTAATCCAGAGGCAACGCCACCGCTCACTATTCATCCAAACCCCCCCGCAACACTCACTGTTCATCCAATCGATCGGCTTCAGTTAGCAGCAGTAGCGAAGGAATCGCTCGATCGGGTTTAGTTAACAGCCATCGATCAATCGCTCGGGTTCAGTAACGCATAGCCTGCAGTGCAATCGCTCGGGTTTAGTTGGAGCCCAACGCCTCACTAGGGTTCAGTTAGAGCCAATGCCTCGGACACACACACGTACTTGTATGAGAGAAACGCGCATCTCTCGGCCCTGACCTCCCACCATAACCGAGAACTCCCCGAAATTTTCCTCCCCCTTGCTTCTACCATGGTTTTTTCCGTCATGGACGGCCCAAAGAATGTCATGCAGCTGCGTCTCCGGCCTGCCCAGGACGAAAATCCCATTTTCTGTCATGATTTTTTGTCATAGAAGTAGGATCCCACCACATCTATGATGATACCGGGTTCTGTCACAATTATCGTCATAGAAGTGTCATATGTATGACAGAATTTTTTTTCGTTCGGCCCAAAATGTCACGGATGTGTCTTTTTTTTGTAGTGTAAGGGAGAGAGCTGAAAAATATCCGCGGCGGTGAACTCCATGACGGGTGCCCAATCCGATTAGATAGGCACGGGCGCACGTGGTTCGGATCCTGCAGTCGGAGACGAGTCCGAGGGTCCGATGACACCACCCTCACAGGAGGTGGGATCAGTGTTCGGCTCCGATGCCGATGAGTGTGCGGCTTCCGTGACGGGGTCCATCCACCCGCCCTCAGAAGGCACGATCTGCTCTGGATTGATTCCCGGTGCCCCCGCAGGCGCGATCTCCCGAATACTGTCTGACGGCAGATCAAGGTCATGCCCGTCGTGACCGTTCAACGCACCTGTCATGGGCTCAAATCCGTCGAAGATCAAGTCTCCGCGGATGTCGATAGTATAGTTTAAGCTTCCAAACCTGACCTGATGGCCAGGGGCGTAGCTATAGATCTGCTCCAGATGGCCAAGCGAGTTGGCCCGTAGTACGAAGCCGCTGAATACGAAGATCTGTCCGGGAAGGAAAACCTCCCCCTGGACCACATCGTTGAAGATGACCAAAGGAGCCATCAAGCCTTACAGCGACGGCACAGTGGAACTCTCAATGAAAGCATCAATGTCGGTGTCAAAACTGGCAGATCTCGGGTAGGGGGTCCCGAACTGTGCGTCTAAGGCTAATGGTAACATGAGGCAGGGGACACGATGTTTTACCCAGGTTCGGGCCCTCTCGATGGAGGTAATACCCTACTTCCTGCTTGATTGATCTTGATGATATGAGTATTACAGGAGTTGATCTACCACAAGATCGTGGAGGCTAAACCCTAGAAGCTAGCCTATGATTATGATTGTTGTTGTCCTACGGACTAAACCCTCTGGTTTATATAGACACTGGAGGGGGCTAGGGTTACACAGAGTCGGTTATAGAGAAGGAAATCTACATATCAGAATATCCAAGTTTGCCTTCCACGCAAAGGAGAGTCCCATCCGCACACGGGACGAAGTCTTCAATCTTGTACATTCATAGTCCAACAGTCTGGCCAAATATATAGTCCGGCTGTCCGAGGACCCCTTAATCCAGGACTCCCTCAGCGCCTTCCCCAGCGGGGAACCTACCTCCAGGCAGGGCCCTGCTCCGTGCAGCGTGAGGATGGCCCTGCCGTCGGGCTTCCCCCGCGCTGCTCCCAACGTCCTTCGTGCTCCTGTGGGGGATCCGTCGGCCTGAGAGTCCTGGTGGCAGCCGCACCCTGGTTCACCTGCGATCCATGGTCAGCGTAAGCATGCTCCTGCGACATTAGCTGAAGCCAGAGGCTGTCGCCGTTGGAGATGTTGGCGGGGCTTGGTGGCGGCTCGAAGGAAAGCTCGGCCTCGTGTATGTCCAGTGCCCAGCCTGGCGTGGGGGATCGGCTGGGGCCCTCTCCCCGCGCGTGCCTTGGATCTATCGCAATGGGGACGTAGGCCTCCGGGCTGTTCGCTCCAGGAGCGCCGCCCGGCTGCCTCACGTTCCCGCCTTCTTCAGTTGCCCTCTGGTCCTGCCGGCCAGGGGCCGATACTCCAGCGCGGCCCTGGTGATGTCGCCTGGAGCAGCCCCGCAGCGAGATGGCACGTTAGTAGTGGCGCGGGCTACTCCACGGGGCTGGTCGGTGTCGAGAGGCTCTCCAGGGGGCCTGGGAGGGGGCGCGCAGTTGTGTCAGGGGTGAGCGCGCACTCCCACCACCGCCTGCGACGTGGGGTGCAGAACAGTGCCGCCCCCCTGCACGCCGCATCCAGCAGCTCAGCGACCCGTTCCAACAGGGCGTCGTGGCCACTTTCCAGCAACCTGTATCGTAAGAGCTCTCGGGCCACGATGACCGTTGCCCGCATGTTTGCTTGTTCCCGGCGTGTGTGCGGAGCGGTCGCTGCAGCGTAGTTCGCAGATCGCGCGTGCTGCACGGCTGCAGTGTGGTGCCAGTGGAAAAGGTTGCGCCACGCGCCCTCCATGGCCGGTCGCCCCTGGTGGAGTGCGGGCCGTGAGCAGAGTGGAGTGGAGGTCTTCCTCGTCGGTGGGCGCTGTCATGGAGGCCTGGACGACCCAGTGCTCGACGTGCGCCCTCGGGGTGTCGGCCATGGCATCGGTGGAGTGGCGGAGAACTGGTCGACGGCAGAGAAGATCTGACGCACCCCTACTTGGCGCGCCAAATGTCGGATTAAGGGATCCGCAAACCCTTGAAAGGTTCAAACTCTGGGGTGCATGTGGAGATCTCAACCTACCTAGCCTGCCTACTCGCGATCCTTCTAAGCCTAGTGCATCAAGCTCAAAGAGACAAAGAGACACATCAGTTTATCCTGGTTCGGGCCACCTTGCGGTGTAATACCCTACTCCAGCGTTTTGGTGGATAGCCCCGAAGGGCTGAGGATGAACTAGTATAGTGCATGAACTAGCCTCAGGAGGTGAGGTGTTCTTGAGCTGGTGTGGTGTGTTCCAGTTCAACCTGCCCCCTTTCTATGGTGGTGGCTAGTCCTATTTATAGTGGCCTTGGTCCTCTTCCCAAATGTTGGCAGGAAGGGATCCCACAATGGTCGGATTTGAAAGGGGACAAGTAGTACAGCTTATCCTGACAAAAGTAGTCTTCGCCTGCGAAAAGCCTCTGGTCGTGACGCCGCGGTGGGCTCGTTGGTGACCTCCATCCTGCCGTCCTGGCGGTCTTGGTCTCGTTGCACCGAAATGGAAACCTTTGGCTGATTCCTCGGGACTCCACGCCTGTGGCTTGCCTCCTTTGCACCGAAGAGGAAACCTGCGCTCTGCGCCTGCCTGGTGCCCACCTGGCCTTGGTCGTCATGGCTCACGTCAGCTGAGCCTCGTGAGGTAAACCTTGCATAGAACTCTCCGCCCCTCGGGAGCCGGCCCGAGGAGGCCGATCCCCTCGGGGGTCTTGGCATCGTCCGCCTCGTGAGGCTTGGCCCCTCACAAGGGTCTTGTGTTGCTGATGCTGAAGCTGGGCCGTACCAGGCTGTTGATGGAGCCACGTGGTGGGCCACAGGCAGGCAGGGCTAGATACCCCCATATCCAGGATGCCAACAGATTAGATCTAGAACATGGGTATAATGGTGATAACATAAACGGTTCAGATCTGAAATCATGGCACCCGGGCCAAAAGTGACAAGCATTAAGCATGGCAAAGTCATAGAAACATCAATCTCAGAACATAGTGGATACTAGGGATCAATCCCTAAAAAAAACTAACTCGATTACATGATGAATCTCATCCAACTCCTCACCGACCAGTGAGCCTATGAAGGAATTACTCACTCCCGGTGGGGAGCATCATGGAATTGGCGGTGGAGATGGGTTGGTGATGACGAAGATCAAAGATCCCCCTCTCCGAAGCCCCAAACGGACTCCAGATCTTCCCTCTTGAGGAAGAACAGGGCTTGGCGGTGGCTCCGTCTCGTGAAACGCGATAATTCTTTCTCCCAGATTTTTTCTAGAAATATGAGATTTTATAGCGTCGGTTTGAGGGTCAGAAGGGCCACCAGGTGGGCAGCACCCACCTGGGCGCACCCTGGTGGGTTGTGCCCACCTAGGTGCCCCCCTCAGGTCCTTCCTGGTCCCAGAAATTCTCTTATTTGATATAAAAATTCCTCGCAAAGTTTCGTTCCATTACAAGAACTTTTATTTCTGCACAAAAATAACACCATGGTAGTTTTGCTGAAAACAGCGTCAGTCCGGGGTTAGTTTCATTCACATCATGCAAATTAGAGTCTAAAACAAGAGGAAAAGCGTTAGGAAAAGTAGATACATTGGAGACGTATCAACTCCCCCAAGCTTAAACCTTTGCTTGTCCTGAAGCAGTTTAGTTGATAAACTGAAAGCACATATGGACCCGTTGTGCCAAATGGCGCAGAGACTTGCTAATTCCATGATTGCGATGAAAAGAAATCCATGGTTTAGTTGATTTTGTTATGTGAAAGCACATATGGCAACAAATTTAATCTCTCTTAGTTGGGGAAAACAGGGGCTTGTAGCATAGAGTTCTATTTGAAACAAAATCTATGTAACAAATCTAATGCCCTTTAGTACGAAACAACTATATTTTGTTGTCTATAATGAAGTGCATATACATATTCTAAGTTGGTAGCACAAAGTCCCATTCAAAATCATGCCGCTGAAAATACATGTATCTTTTTTTGAATACATGTGCACATTGTAAAAAAACATGTATTAGTTGTTTTAGGTGTGAGAATGCACATACAGTAATAATTTTAACCCCCTTTAATAAAAAAATAGGTTTGTTGTCTACAATAAGATGTACATGCACATTTTACTTTGGTAGCGTAGAGTCTTATTCAAAACCACATCACGTTGAAAATATATGTAATTTTAGTAATCTCATGTTTGAGCAATTACGCACGGTAAGAATTTAGACCCTTCTATATAAAAGAAGTACATATCTTTTTTGCCTAAGAATATATGTATACTAAACACCATGTATAAAACCAGTTAAGGAGAGTGGTGTTTTGGCTCCTAGGTGTAGATATGCCTATTATGAAATATGTATCAAAAAACACATTTCAAAGAGTAGTGTGTCTATCAACTTTGTTTTTGTGTGTTTGAAAAAAAAAGTATTCATGTGTCTCTTAGACACATTATTTCCAAGCAGTCGTATGGCAGCTAGTTCAGCCCATGAATCAAGCGACTTATTTATCCTTTCTTCCTGAACACATATTCCTTCTTCCTTGACAACTTCATTCAGTCAAAGACAAAACTCCTCAGTAGTACTTCCATCACCTCAATAATTCGGATAGATATCATCCACTACAATGAAGAACAATAACATTTATCTATACCTTGAAAAATAATAAATCATTTACAGTACATTTGGCTAAGCAAACAATTAGTAGAAGAACAATAACATTTCTCTATTTCTTGAATCCCACATGGGAGTATGGATGGCTTCACTCATAACAATACATATGCCTTTTGTTTATTTGCCTGACAAAATGTCCATCAGATGAATCAATCAAATAGGAGGAACTGGGGAATATTTCAAACTGAAACAAAGAATTGATCCTAACTAGATGAAGTGCAGTAGCTTTAAGGCCTCCAAATTATTTTGCTCCACTCCACCAGGAACGTGCAGGTCTTCAAGAACCAAAAGACGCCACCCGAGCTCTCTTCGGCCTCATAAGCCCTGTTGTTGTTTATATCCTTAACCCCAAAAGGTTGTCTCTTAGCATACCTGTTGTTCTCCTAATCCTTATTAGGTGTCAGCTTATCCTGAAGAAAAGGCAATTGATATCCTATTATCATTAAATAAATCCACAGTTAACATGTGGATCATGGGGAATGGTGAGATGCCATATTGGGTTTCGCAACACGAATAGAAGACCACTAATTTAATGCCACTAATTTACAGAAGGACAAAAATGCCTGAACACCCTTAAGAAAGGCCATGATGATGAGGTGAGAAAAAGTAGGCTGGTGATCCAAGTGAAACTTAAAATGGAGCAAAATTTTGGCATAATGGTGTTGCTTGGAAAAATCACAGTACAATGCAGAATGGAATTAGTGCCACATGTTGATGCCATTAAAAAACACCCTTAAGAAACACAATCAATTAAACCTTGAACACAAGTAGGCCTAGAGCAAGAAAACAATACATCATATTACTAAGCAAAAGCAAATAGAAATATCAAATTGAGAGGCAGAACTATTTGAAAACAAAAATGTAGGCCAAGTACAGACAACTAACATAAAAATGAATAATAATACACCTTGAAGCTTGAAAATAATGCATACTAAAAGCAAGTTTCCTAAGCGCTAATACACCCTGCAATTTGTGTATACATGCCTTAATAAGAAATTTGAATTGATCAAACCAAATCTGTTATAACACAGACGAATTAGAACTCTGAAAGTTTCATATACTGGAGTCAAGTTTGCTAAGCGACACAACACCCTACAATATCTGCGGTAAAATTACTTAGAAAGGCATCATGGACCCTGCAGTATAAACTACATTACCATAGTTGTAGCTGCATCAACATGGACGCATCAGTTACTAAAAGGAACCTTTGCAAAATGGAGAATGAGCTTTTATTGCGCCTTGCTTCTTAGTGGGATGTGCATACCAACCATATCAATATGGAAAATTACCCCACTTCATGATAGTGCCAAATCAAGCTATAGCCTAAAATACCCCGTGAAAAACTTGTAGAGAAATTAGAAAACAAATTGTAGGTTGGGAAGATGAGGAAAGAAGGAAGAAAGAAACAAAGAAGCTCACATGTTCCCATCTCCTCGGCACATTGGGAGTTGTCCTCGAGCTATCCACCTCTCCAGGCAGTTGCCAAGGTGGGGGGCTAGGGGCTCGACCAGGAGGGGTTCCCCGCCAACTAGGAGCGAAAATGAGGTACAATAAATATCAGCTATTCAGAAAGGGTATCAGTAAAAGCTCCATCCATGGTAGAACATTCAACAAGGCAGACCCGGAGAGCTCCATCCATGGAGGCACATTACGTGAGGCCATCAACTAAGCAGAACTAAAAAACCATGATAGATAGGCAAACTCCAGTACCATTCTTAATCATGTCTAAATTGCAGTACTCATAATAGACACCTGTTGAGAAGAAAAGGAACATATCTAATTTATACGGACTCCCCTAATTCTGTTGGAAATGGATGTACGCAATTTAGATGAAACAGAGCATACAAAAAATAAGGACAAACTGATGCTTCTAAGGACAGGAGGTAGTAAACTTAAGGATATATGTAAGCAGGTGCAATTGGCAATATGAAGCAATAAACAACAATTTCATTAACAATTAGGATAAAATTGCTGGTGTTTTTCGATATAGACTGATGCCTTCCCTGTACACATGGATACTCAGTTGCCATCACATTATGGACATACACTATATTTTTGCCGACTCGAAACCGTCACTTAGAAAAAAATGTTTTTAGATCAGCACATTAGTGTGCTGATATATCAATGCTGTTTTTATGGACATACATGGTACACATGGAATCCCTGATGGTGTTTTTATATCAGCACCATTTGGAATAAAGGAGTGTATGCCAACACAAAGACCTTCATATTCATCGAAGCTCAAGTTTCAAGGATTTTGGAGAGTGATTCATGTTACATTTATTTACAGACAATTGATGTGCTGTAGGTGAGATTCTCAACTCAAAAAAGGTCTGAAACACTGATTAGGGAAGGGGAGAAATAATACCCTTGTTTTGGGAATGGAAGAAGTATGATGTAAAATTTACATACGTATGAATTGAGCCTGGTTGTGTAGTAAGAGAAAGCAGTTTTTAAAGAAAAGACTGAACTACTTGCGTAGTGGCTTTTCTATGTGCCCATATAGGAAGTATTAGACCACCCAAAAGGTCAATCTCTTGTGATCTTACGGCTATTGTACAACATCAATATTCTTCTCATTAAAGCTTCATTTCTCATTCCGAACACTTCTTGGGAAGAATCGCTAGCTGATGACTTGTAATTAGGTACTTGCTGACCAAACTGAATCATGATTGTGCCATTTTCTGCCAGAGAAACATAAAAAGTGTTATAACTCAAATAGTAGCAGGAAATCAGTATATACATCACATATCCAGTCAAGTAGGAGAATATGGAACTGAAACATTAGAATTGAAAATAACATGCATATTTTCCTTGTGTCTCATCTCATGGGCTTCTACTCTTGCTTTCAGTTCAAGTTATCCATATAAGTAAGCAGCTGGTCAGTCACAACAACAGAATAAAGAGATATCATCCAACTAATATGTAAATGACGAACCATGAAGAGGTAGTAGAACTGCTCCTCGCACACACACAAAAAATCTAAAATAATTTAGCCACAGATTATGCACCCAGTAGGCCCTTAGATTCACTCTAATTTAACATCATGCCCATGTTAAATGTTGTACTCATTGTATATAGTGGTGGAAGCATATGCCCGTGCATCCCAAAAGATTCTCATCAGACAGGGCATCAACCTGGTCCCCCAATTAGAAGTTATGATGTTTAAGGTATGATGTATCAAGATGCAATCGACCAACCAGTCTATACGAGTAGAAAACCCTTACTCTTCATGATTTGCTAGTTCTCAATTAGACAAATCCGAATCACTCATTTATAAGCTCATAAGTTCTCCCCACTTAAATCTTGAAAGCAAAGGAACTCGGGAATCATACAGTACATAAATCAAGTATTTTCTGCAGTTTGACAGTCATGTGTGTCACCATGAAGTAAGAATTCTTCCTTCCATTATTTATCCTGGAGCAGGTGTCAAACTAATAAACTATATGTTTCCTAATTTCATAGTTTAGAACCCACCAAAACAGAATAAAAGAAATGCATGTATTGTAGGCTGTAAATTCGGTTATAACAAACCAAAAAACAACAGGCACTAAAGAAACAAACAAAATATTGGACCACCTGGGGTTTCTGTCACAGAATTATACCAAGGTTGAACAAAGATTTCAGTTCAAGGTGAGTCCCATGAGAACCTTTTCATAGTCTGTTGGCTTTCTTCTAAATCCATGACCAACAAAGGTGGCCTTGGTTACCATTATCTTCCCCTGCTTGGCTGCAGAACGAACAAATTATCAGCTAAACTATCTGGCTCAATGCAGAAGAAATACTATATATATATTCAGTGCTAACATTGATTGAAAGTTCGTAAAAGCAACTTCAGACTGAAAATCATGACCGCCATCTCACTCCTTTCCTGCCCACCATCGTTGTTGATGCGGTCGTTGAAGCTTGCACATCCAGCGCTGATGCACGCTTGATGGGGGATGCAGGCTACCGACGCTGGTTGTGGTGAGGGGGAGCAGACGTGTGCAACGCGCGAGAACAGAGATGAAGGTTTGGAGAGGGAAAATCAAGAGAATGAGAGATTGGGAGAGGGATCTCGCCGCCTCCAGCTAGAACTCGCCGATGAGCGGTCCTTCGCCTCGAGCACCTTCATCCCATCTCTTCATTTTCCGACCTTCCTTGTCTCCGCCTCGAGCTCGAGCTCCAATCTGCCGCCACCAGATCAGACCCCGTCAACCCCCTCCTCCCTTGCCAGCCCCTCGAGCTCACCCTCTCCTTCTCCGCCACCTGGGTCAGTGACCCAGGAGGGGAAGGCTCAGCGAGAGCACGGGGATGGCTCGGTCAGGGTGGTGGTGGCAGCGAGAGAAAGGACGACGACGACGCAGCAAGCATCACGTGCTTCAGTTGTGCCAAGGACGATGGTGACGGCGCCGGACGTCTTGTGCAGTCGTCTCCTTGAGATGGAGGAGGTGGAGCTCGAGCTGGCCGCGTTGTGGAGGGAGAGGCGGCGTAGCAGCTAGAGCAGAGGAGGGATGAGGAGAACCGAGGGACGAGCGGGCGGGGAACAAAGTGCAAGGAGGCCTAGGGATGTGTGACGGCTGGTGCGGGAGTAAGACAAGAGGACGAGGGATTGGGTGCGGAGCGCGCGGTGCGGATTGGGCAAAACGCCCTGCGCACAAAAACAGGCAACCCAGCCAACCAGCATGCCACGCGAGCCCACCCATCATTGGACAATGAAAACGACTACGAGGTGAAAATTAGTTTTAACTGCTGTGAAGATCCGATGGATCAAAAGCGCCAGAATGCAGATCCGACGGCCAACGAAGATTCAAATCAGCGGAGTCTTCTGGGAGCGGGTTGGCTAGCCTCTTTATTGGTTTAAATAAGCTTAAACAGCACCCAGGTTTTCAGCAAATATTATAACTAACCATGTCGACAATAACTCTTAAATATTATATTAACTCATATCAATGACATAAACAACTAGAGAGCAATAATAAGATATCTCAAATAGCAACACGTTGTCAAAACAACTATAATATAATATGACAATAGTGGTATTTCACTAGCCCTTTCTAAGACCGCAAAACATAAATGCAGAGCACCCCCAAAGTTTAAGCAGCGACTAAACATTGTAATTCATGATAAAAAAGATCCAGTCATGATGCACCCAACATTAGCTATACACAATGCATCAACATGATAGCAGTGCTCTCAGGTTCTGGCGCTTATTTGAGAAGGTGATGACACAACATAAAAGTAAATAGATAGTCCCTTCACAGAGGGAAGCAGAGATTTGCATAGGAGCCAGAGCTCAAGATTTTAAAATAGAGGTAAATGATATTTTGAGACATGCACCCTTCTTATTCACTTCACGACCATCAGTTATCAATATCTTCCATGTGAAGCACGCTAGTGGCAGTTCCCAAGAGGAAATGTAAATGTTATGACTCCATTGGGAGTTTTTGTTTGATCATTTGTAAGCTCTTTTCTTTTTGTAGTTTGGGACTGGGCATCCCTATTACCACCCATTTTCTCGTGCGATGGCGAGTGAATAAACGCTCGACCTGAGAATAACCCGCTTAGCATGGAGGATACCGACTACCTCCTGTCATTCCATGATCGATCCAGGCACACAAAAAGGATATCTATTTGAAGTTTTTAGAGGTGGCACATGCAAATTTACTTAGGACGGCAGGGTAATACCGCATATAGGTAGGTATAGTGGACTCATCTAGAATAACTTGGGTTTCAGGTTTTTGACATACAAGCGGAGTTCCCACTTAGTATAGGCGAAGGCTAGCAAATAGGTTGAGAAGTGTCTAGTGATACGTCTCCAACATATCTATAATTTTTTATTGTTCCATGCTATTATATTACCCGTTTTGGATGTTTATGGGCTTTACTATACACTTCTATATCATTTTTGGGACTAACCTATTAACCGGATGCCCAGCCCAAATTGCTGTTTTTTTTGCCTATTTCAGTGTTTCGCGGAAAAGGAATATCAAACGGAGTCCAAATGGAATGAAACCTTCGGGAGAGATCTTTTTGGAACAAACGTAATCCAGGAGACTTGGAGTGGACGTCAAGAAGCAGACGAGGCAGCCACGAGGGTCTAGGGCGCGCCCTAGGGGGGTGGGTGTCGGTGTCAAAACTGGCGGATCTCGGGTAGGGGGTCCCGAACTGTGTGTCTAGGGCTAATGGTAAAAGGAGGCTGGGGACACGATGTTTACCCAGGTTCGGGCCCTCTCGATGGAGGTAATACCCTACTTCCTGCTTGATTGATCTTGATGATATGAGTATTACAAGAGTTGATCTACCACGAGATCGTAGAGGCTAAACCCTAGAAGCTAGCCTATGATTATGATTGTGTATCTTGTCCTACGGACTAAACCCTCTGTTTTATATAGATACCGGAGGGGGCTAGGGTTACACAGAGTCGGTTACAGAGAAGGATATCTACATACCCGAATTGCCAAGCTTGCCTTCCACGCAAAGGAGAGACCCACCCGGACACGGGATGAAGTCTTCAATCTTGTATCTTCATAGTCCAACAGTCTGACCAAAGTATATAGTCCGGCTATCCGAGGACCCCCTAATTATGCACTCCCTCAGTAGCCCCTGAACCAGGCTTCAATGACGATGAGTCCGGCGCGCAGATCGTCTTTGGCATTGCAAGGCGGGTTCCTTCTCCGGATACTCCATAGAAGATTTTGAACACGAGGATCGTGTCCGGCCCTGCAAAATAATTTCCACATACCACCGTAGAGAGCACAATATTCCACAAATCTAATCTGTTGACAACTTCTCACAGTGTGACATCACGCCACGGCCCGGTCATTATTCGAACCCTTTTTCTCAACCAGGTACTGCACATATTGCGAGGTGGTTTCCTTGGCACGTCTTGTCGAAGCAGAGATTGTGTCCCCTTATCACAGGATTCTCATCAATGCGGGTGTGGGTAACCCAACCGTGTCATTAATCGTGGCGCTTGGGGAATAAGCAATTTTAACGGGCAAGTGGGGAGGCGCACAGTTTCTACCGCCTTTATAAAGAGATACAGATTCCCCTTTTTCACCCACGCCTTCCTCTTCCTTCGCTCATCCATCCCGCACGCTCGAGCTCCAGCGCCCAAGCTCTCACCTTCTTCGTAAAGCCATTCCTAACATGTCCGGAGCGGGAGGCAAGTGGATGGCCTCCTCCGTTATGGAGGAGGACATTACGAAGCTCTGGGAGGCCAGATACGGGAGGCCAGATACTTGGCCGCAGACATCACGCACTGGCTCCCGGACGCAGGACAGATCGTCCCTACTCCGGAACCCCACGAGAGGGTTGTGTTTCTTGCCCACTTCGTCCGTGGACTGGGATTTCCTCTCCACCCATTCGTTCGCGGGCTCATATTTTACTATGGGCTAGATTTCCATGATCTGGCCCCTAATTTCATCCTCAACATCTCGGCTTTTATCGTCGTGTGCGAGGCCTTCCTCCGCATCAAGCCCCACTTCGGCTTGTGGCTGAAGATCTTCAACGTGAAGCCGAAGATAGTGGTCGGCCAGCAAGCGGAGTGCGGAGGTGCCATGGTGGGAAAGATGCCCAACGTCACCTGGCTCGAAGGCTCCTATGTGGAGACCATGAAGGGATGGCAATCGGGGTGGTTCTATATCACCGAGTCGCGCGACTCCAACTGGGCGGCGGCCCCCGAATTTCGATCTGGCATCCCCATGCGGCTTACCTCCTGGAAAAGGAAGGGTTTAGCCTGGGGTGAGCCAGCGGAGTTGACCGGACTCCAGAACTGTGTCAAGAATATGATAAGCAAGAAAATCAAGCTTGTCAACATGGTCCAGGTCATGCTCTTTCGCCGGATCCTTCCGTGTCAAAGACGGGCATTCGATATGTGGGAGTTCGACCTGGCCAAACACCAGATGCTGCGAGAGCTCTTCGACACAACCCACAAAGACGTCTGGAAGGTGCTGTTCAAGGCCACCGAGGTACCTCCTCCCATTACCAAAGATCACGGACTCAGCGCAAAGCGCCGCGCTAACCCGGTAAGATACCTGTATTTTACAATATGTGTCTTTGTTGGGGAACGTTGCAGAAAACAAAAATTTTCCTACGGTTTCACCAAGATCCATCTATGAGTTCATCTAGCACCGAGTGATCGGATGCATCTACATACCTTTGTAGATCGCAAGTGGAAGCGTTCAAAGAATGGGGATGATGTAGTCGAACACGACGTGATCCAAATCACCGGAGATCCTAGCACCGAACGGACGGCACCTCCGCGTTCAACACACGTACGGAACAGCCACGTCTCCTCCTTCTTGATCCAGCAAGGGGAGAGGAGAGGTTGAGGGAGATGGCACCAGCAGCAGCACGACGGCGTGGTGTTGATGGAGCTGCAGTACTCCGGCAGAGCTTCGCCAAGCGCTATGGAGGAGGAGGAGGTGTTGGAGAGGGAGAAGGAGGCAACCAAAGGCCGAGGTATGAAGTCCCTCCTTTCCCCCACTATATATAGGAGGGCCAAGGGGGGGTGGCCGGCCCTAGGAGATCAAATCTCCTAGGGGGGCGGCGGCCAAGGGGGTTCCCCCCCCCCCCCAAGGCACCTAGGAGGTGCCTTCCCCTCCTAGGACTCTTCCCCTTCTTAACCCTAGGCGCATGGGCCCCTTGGGGCTGGTGCCCTTGGCCCATGTAGGCCAAGGCGCACCCCCTACAGCCCATGTGGCCCCCCCGGGACAGGTGGACCCACCCGGTGGACCCCCGGGACCCTTCCGGTGGTCCCGGTACAATATCGATAACCCCGAAACTTGTCCCGATGCCCGAAACAGGACTTCCCATATATAAATCTTTACCTCCGGACCATTCCGGAACTCCTCGTGACGTCCGGGATCTCATCCGGGACTCCGAACAACATTCGGGTTACTGCATATACATATCCCTACAACCCTAGCGTCACCGAACCTTAAGTGTGTAGACCCTACGGGTTCGGGAGACATGTAGACATGACCGAGATCGCTCTCCGGTCAATAACCAACAGCGGGATCTGGATACCCATGTTGGCTCCCACATGCTCCACGATGATCTCATCGGATGAACCCAGTCTGTATAGTTGCTACCATCGTCTTTCAGCTTGGTTTTCTCTAGGAACGCATTGAAGTTGAGGACTACGTTGGCCATTTGATCTACAAGACATATTGTAAAATATTTAGACTAAGTTCATGATAATTAAGTTCATCTAATCAAATTATAATGAACTCCCACTCAGATTTGACATCCCTTTGGTCATCTAAGTGTTACACGATCCGAGTCGACTAGGGCGTGTCCGATCATCACGTGAGACGGACTAGTCATCGTCGGTGAACATTCTCATGTTGATCGTATCTTCCATACGACTCGTGTTCGACCTTTCGGTCTCTGTGTTCCGAGGCCATGTATGTACATGCTAGGCTCGTCAAGTTAACCCTAAGTGTTTTGCTGTGTAAAACTGTCTTACACCCGTTGTATGTGAACGTAAGAATCCATCACACCCGATCATCATGTGGTGCTTAGAAGCGACGAACTGTAGCAACGGTGCATAGTTAGGGGAGAACACTTCTTAAAATTTTTGTAAGGGATCATCTTATTTACTACCGTCGTTCTAAGTAAACAAGATGCATAAAACATAATAAACATCACATGCAATTATATAAAGTAGTGACATGATATGGCCAATATCATATAGCTCCTTTGATCTTCATCTTCGGGGCTCCATGATCATCTTGTCACCGGCATGACACCATGATCTCCATCATCATGATCTCCATCATCGTGTCTTCATGAAGTTGTCACGCCAACGACTACTTCTACTTCTATGACTAACGCGTTTAGTAATAAAGTAAAGTAGTTTACATGGCGTTCTTCAATGACACGCAGGTCATACAAAAATAAAGACAACTCCTATGGCTCCTGCCGGTTGTCATACTCATCGACATGCAAGTCGTGATTCCTATTACAATAGCATGAACATCTCATACATGACATATAGATCATTCATCATTCATCACAACTTTGGCCATATCATATCACAAAGCACTTGCTGCAAAAACAAGTTAGACGTCCTCTAATTGTTGTTGCATGTTTTACGTGGCTGAAGTAGGGTTCTAGCAAGAACGTTTTCTTACCTACGTGAAACCACAACATGATTTGTCAACTTCTATTTACCCTTCATAAGGACCCTTTTCATCGAATCCGCTCCAACTAAAGTAGGAGAGACAGACACCCGCCAGCCACCTTATGCAACTTGTGCATGTTAGTCGGTGGAACCGGTCTCACGTAAGCGTACGTGTAAGGTTGGTCCGGGCCGCTTCATCCCACAATACCGCTGAAGCAAGATAAGACTAGTAGCGGCAAGAAAGTTGACAAATCTACGCCCACAACAAATTGTGTTCTACTCGTGCAAGAAGAACTACGCATAGACCTAGCTCATGATGCCACTGTTGGGGAACGTTGCAGAAAACAAAAATTTTCCTATGGTTTCACCAAGATCCATCTATGAGTTCATCTAGCAACGAGTGATCGGATGCATCTACATACCTTTGTAGATCGCGAGCGGAAGCGTTCAAAGAACGGGGATGATGTAGTCGAACACGACGTGATCCAAATCGCCGGAGATCCTAGCACCGAACGGACGGCACCTCCGCGTTCAACACACGTACGGAACAGCCACGTCTCCTCCTTCTTGATCCAGCAAGGGGAGAGGAGAGGTTGAGGGAGATGGCACCAGCAGCAGCACGACGGCGTGGTGTTGATGGAGCTGCAGTACTCCGGCAGAGCTTCGCCAAGCGCTATGGAGGATGAGGAGGTGTTGGAGAGGGAGAAGGAGGCAACCAAAGGCCGAGGTATGAAGTCCCTCCTTTCCCCCACTATATGTAGGAGGGCCAAGGGGGGGTGGCCGGCCCTAGGAGATCAAATCTCCTAGGGGGGCGGCGGCCAAGGGGGGTTTCCCTCCCCCCCAAGGCACCTAGGAGGTGCCTTCCCCTCCTAGGACTCTTCCCCTTCTTAACCCTAGGCGCATGGGCCCCTTGGGGCTGGTGCCCTTGGCCCATGTAGGCCAAGGAGCACCCCCTATAGCCCATGTGGCCCCTCGGGACAGGTGGACCCACCCGGTGGACCCCCGGGACCCTTCCGGTGGTCCCGGTACAATACCGATAACCCCGAAACTTGTCCCGATGCCCGAAACAGGACTTCCCATATATAAATCTTTACCTCTGAACCATTCCGGAACTCCTCGTGACGTCCGGGATCTCATCCGGGACTCCGAACAACATTCGGGTTACTGCATATACATATCCCTACAACCCTAGCGTCACCGAACCTTAAGTGTGTAGACCCTACGGGTTCGGGAGACATGTAGACATGACCGAGATCGCTCTCCGGTCAATAACCAACAGCGGGATCTGGATACCCATGTTGGCTCCCACATGCTCCACGATGATCTCATCGGATGAACCACGATGTCGAGGATTTAATCAACCCCGTATGCAATACCCTTTGTCAATCGATATGTTACTTGCCCGAGATTCGATCGTCGGTATCCCAATACCTCGTTCAATCTCGTTACCGGCAAGTCACTTTACTCGTACCGTAATGCATGATCCCATGACCAGACACTTGGTCACTTTGAGCTCATTATGATGATGCAATACCGAGTGGGCCCAGTGATACCTCTCCGTCATACGGAGTGACAAATTCCAGTCTCGATCTGTGTCAACGCAACAGACACTTTCGGAGATACCTGTGGTGCACCTTTATAGTCACCCAGTTACGTTGTGACGTTTGATACACCCAAACCACTCCTACGGTATCCGGGAGTTACACAATCTCATGGTCAAAGGAAAAGATACTTGACATTAGAAAAGCTCTAGCAAACGAACTACACGATCTCACGCTATGCTTAGGATTGGGTCTTGTCCATCACATCATTATCCTAATGATGTGATCCCGTTATCAATGACATCCAATGTCCATAGCCAGGAAACCATGACTATCTATTGATCAACGAGCTAGTCAACTAGAGGCTTACTAGGGACATGTTGGTGTCTGTTATTCACACATGTATTACGATTTCCGGATAATACAATTATAGCATGAATAAAGACAATTATCATGAACAAAGAAATATAATAATAATGCTTTTATTATTGCCTCTAGGGCATATTTCCAACAGTCTTTCCCCAGTATATTCATGGGAGGAATCTAAACCTTCATGCCGATTTAACAGGACTGGGTAGCGACAGCGGAGCGGATCGATTGTCCGGCTCCGCTACCTGAAGATCCGGCAATGGCTCTCCTTACGGAGATGCTATTTCCGGCGCCTTACGAGGTGCCAGAGAAGAAGGCCAAGAAGAAGGCCACAGGGACCAGGAAAGGTCTCCGGCGCAAGGCGGTGTCGGACTCATCGTCCAAAGACACCGAGGTGCACTCCTCCAACAAAAACGAGGAGGAGGAAGAGGAAAACCCTCCCCCCCAAACCGAGGGGGATAAGAAACGGAAGGCCGCCCCGTCTGGGGAGGCCGAAGGGTCCAAGAAGGGAAGGACCCTCCCTCCGGACCACTCCACAACAGCCGCCTACAGCGACGAGGAGTGCCTGCCCAGGGACAAGCCCCTGGCGAAGTCGAAAGTATCCGGATACCATAATACTTCCGGCATGTTTTGCTTTATTGCTTCTTATCATGATGAATATGATCGTGCAGTCCGTCCAAAGCCCGCATCGACTTATCCTCCTCGGATGGGTCTTTGAGCGCGTCGGTGATGAACAACAACTCGCTCCCGACGGCCACCACCCCCCGGCCCACGGACGACACCGAGGTGTTGTCCCAAAGGTTACCGGGCCAGGGGTAGACAGTTCTGGAGGTGCCCCGAGGCGAAATTCCTGACGCCGGGCACATGGGGAGGAAGGCCCCCATGGATTCTGATGAGGGGGGCCGCAGCAGGTTTGGCCCCCAGCCGGATACTGCACCGGAACCTCCAGTGGTTCCGGACTCAGGCAGACATCCCCTCACTAAGGGGGGCAAGCCGCCTGTGCTGATGACCTCTGTCCATCTAGAGGCATCGGACAACTTGCTGGAAGCACTTCAGGGCACTTCCATTGATAAAGAACACCGTACTCTTATCAGTGCGGTGATTGAGAAGGTTCGGTCCGCCAAAAGCGGATTGACCGAAGCCTGCGCCAGCCTCCTAACAGGCTTTGAGGTAAGTAATTAAATTATGAGAAAATATCACAGTATAGACAGTAGCCCCTGATGCTCTGTTTGGTGTTCGGTAAGAAAGGCCGAACAGAGGATCAAATAACATCCGCAAGAGTCTAATCATATTATGTCTATGTGAATAAGCAGGCGTCGCTGCTGGCCACTGCCGCCCTCACTGCGGAGGTCTCCGGACTGAAGCAAAACCTGGGGCGGGCCGAGGAAGAGCTCGGCCTCGTGAAGAGGCAGCTTGAGGAGAACAAAGCTAAGCGATACCCCATCCATGTGTTGTAGAAAGGAAAAGTCGTTGATGCTAATAGAAGCATCATGAATATTAGTAGGGGCCACGACTGAAGTGGAGGCCCTTAAGAAGGCATTGTCCGAGGCCGAAGACAAGGTGGCCAAGGAGCGCACCGAGCGCGAGAAACAGGAGGCTCGGGTTAATGAGGTCCAGCAAGAGCTCCAGGACTTCGTCAAAAAGTTTGAGTCCTTGGAGAGTGACTCCAAGACGCAAGAGTCCGAGCTTGCGAAGGCCCTCCAGAGCATGCAAGATGCCAAGGCCGAAGCCCAGAAGGCCCTTCAGGAGATTCAGGCGGCCAAGAAGATAGCGGCGGGTAAGGCATTCATTATACAAAGCAAATATGTGAAGGAGACTTTCCTTTTACTTACCCGAATCCAGAGCTCTCCAGTAGCATTCGCAGATCTGCCGTGCAGCGTCTCTGATGCCGCAGAGTTCTACCGAGCTGAGGAAGGGAGCTCGACGGAGAAGTTGTTTTGGTCCCAGTATATTGGGGCCGAACATCCGATGCCTTTGAGCGACCAACTGAAGCAATTGGTCGAACTTCACAAGGCAACAGAACTGGCCATGAAGGATCTCATAGTCCGGATGTGGCCTAGCGAGCCCCTGCCCAGTAGCTACTTCGTCCTGGTAAAGCGGCTTGTGAATGCCTATCCGCGGCTTGAAGCCATTAAGCGGCCAGTCTGCATTGAAGGTGCGCGCAGAGCCTTCACCCGTGCGAAAGTGCACTGGGTGAAGATGGATGCCGAGAAGCTGGTGATAGAGGGGCCGCAAGAGGGCAAGGAGCATCGCCACCCCGGTGTGCTGAAGGGTGCCCGCCTTGTGGCGGATGAATGTGCTAAGGATGTAATGTTTGAATAAATGTACTTATGTGATCCTGTAATATGAACGAGTTCATGTGCGCTATATAACACTTGTTGATTTAAAATATTACCTTCTGTGCGACTGTTTATAAAGTCTAAGAGTTGGCCAGTCATCGGCTTCTACCCCCATGTAACTAGTACTGGGGTGTTCGGGATAAATCTAAACACTCTTTATCCAAAAAAATTGGTCCTTTAAGGAGGTGTTTAGCGCAGCAAACAAGGCAATCGGACTATACAGCTTTATCACTCTCACTTAGCCATAGAAGTCTACAATTTTAAATTTTGGCGAAGCCCCTAGTATTCAGATTACCGAACTTGGGGCGCTATGCACGCCTAAATCGGACAAGGCCGATTCCTCGCCCGAGGCGGAAAAAATCTTTAAGGATTTGAGACCTCTTGAACAGCGACTAGCTCTTGCCTCATCATGACAGTTAGTTTTCGGCTTTCTCTACTGAGGTGCTCGTCCGAAAGAACTGGGACAAAATCGCAGTAGTTCTCCCTGTGCTACCTTAGCTGATATAGCGGAACGTAAGGTACCAAAACATGGGATCCGGGCAAACCCAACTTTTAACCTAAGACATGATTCAGAGCTAATGCATATAGTGCTATAAGTTCGGGGTGCCGCACTGTCAAAAGTGTTCGGACTTTTCTTGCCGTGTTATGGGGTATACTGAAGCCCCTAGCGAGCCGGATGTACCAAAATTGTAGCGACCACACCTCAAACAATCTGATCTATGTGCATCAGTGTCATCCCTGGATCAGTAACGCTGACACGCACAGTACTCGAAGGATTTATAACAGAGTAGCAATCACACACTTATTACATCGAATGTCTGAAAAGAGAGCTTATTACAATAAATATGGCTTAAGGCCATCTAATAACGATAACAGCGGAAGTCTTGGAAGATAAGTGAGTCCATCAACTCCAATGGCATCATTGAGTATAGAACCACGATCCTAAGGCATCTTACTCATCGTCTGAAAAGTCTGCAACATGAACGTTGCAGCCCAAAAACGGGTCAGCACATGGAATATGCTGGCAAAGTAACACATAGAGAGTAATGAAAGAATAATGCTATACTACATGCATATATGGCTGGTGGAAAGCTCTATGGTTACAATTTTTGCATAAAGTCAATTTTTCCCTACTGCAAAGGAATAAATTTCTTTAACTATCATGGTGGTTGTTAAACATTGAGAATGGTTGACAGCATTCTCAATCCCAATTAAGTAACATCATCATTAAACAATCCCAACAATATTAATTAAAGTAACATGATGAGATTCACATGATAATCCAAGTACTAGATACTCAAAACGCCCATAATCAGGAACACGGCTAACCATGATTAGTTTGTACACTCTACAGAGGTTTGCGCACTTTTCCCCACAAGACTCGATCTCCTCCGTTGGGATTCTCGCACTACATGATGTTTGAGAAACGGATGACCGAGATATAGTCTTTCAGAAGCGCTAGCACCTTACGATGGGGTTGAGGGTTGAACTAATGCAATAAAACTGGGTAGTAAAGAGGTATGATCAAAGTGTTACTTGCCTTGCTGATGATCTGCGAAACCTAGGGATTCGAAGTAGCAAGCGGCGCAATCCGGGTACTCTATCGCAAGCAAACAAACAAACAAGCATACAATAAGTATTCATCTAATGAACAGGTAAAACTCAAGTAAGAGATCTAACCAGAAAGCTCAACTTAAGAACTCCGGTTTGCAAAAGAATCAAATCGAACGAAGAAACAAAACTCAAACGGCGAAAGAAACAAGCTTCATTTACTAATCTGGACCTAAGCCAAATTTTACAGAAGCAAAAACTTGTTTGAGTAGATTAATCGGAAAGAGGGTTTCGAGGCGAAACTCTAGGCGCTTGAATTGCCTGATTCCGATAAACGAGCGAAAAGTTATACTAAGACGAAAATCGGATCAGAAATCGCGATCAGAAAAATCGCGGAATAAATCCGAGAAAAAGAAAAATGACGAACAGATTAACGAACGAACGTTTGTTAACTGGATCTAAACGATGAACGCATTCGTGAAAACGAACGAACGAGCGAACGCTCGCTAATTAAGCTAAACCGGAAAAAAACGATCTAATAAAAAAACGAATCTAGAAAAAAACCGACGGAAAACCGAATGGTTTTTCAAAAAAAAAACGACGGCGGCGTCGGGGCGGCGGGGTCGGCTCCGGCTCCGGCGGCGGGGCTGGCGGCGGCGGCGAGGGGAGGCGGCAGCGATGTGGTCATCAGCGGCGGTGGCGGCGAGATCCGGCGGCGGGGACGGCGGGACGGCGCGGCGTGGCGGCGGCGGCGAACTCCGGCGGCGGCGGCGGTGGGAGGCTGCGGCGGCGCTAGGGTTTGGGGGCGGGGCGGCTGGGGCTGGGGCGGCTCGGGCCTCGGGCTTTAAAGGCCGGCCGGGTCGCAGTCCCGGACGGACACGACCCGGTAGGTCGATTCGTTTTTTTTAAAACATTTCGCGCAGAAAAATAATTAAAAGAAATACTAAACGGACTCCAAAAATCCCGAAATAAATTCTCCCCGGCTTCTAAAATCAAGCCGGTTTAGATGAACATTTATTTGGGGCCTAAATGCAATTTTAAAAAACACGCATTTTTCCTAAATTCAAATAAAATAGCAATAAAATCCAAAATAAAATCTTAATTGATTTTTTTATTAAAACCTCAATATTTCTTTCTTTTGGGAAAGTCATTTTATTCCCTCTCGCATATTTATATAATTGAAATTATTGAAGATAAAATAAATAAAATCAAATGATCCTATTTCCAAAATTTGAGAAAACTAAAATATGAAAATATCGAAATCCCCAACTCTCTGCGTGGGTCCTTGAGTTGCGTAGAATTTCTAGGATCGAGGCAAAATGCAATAAATATGATATGCAATAATGATCTATTTGTATAACATTCCAAATTGAAAATTTGGGATGTTACAAACCTACCCCGCTTAAGATGAATCTCGCCCTCGAGATTCGGGTTGGCTAGAAAATAGGTGAGGGTGGTCCTTCAGCAGATCTTCCTCTCGCTCCCAGGTGGCTTCATCCTCAGTGTGGTGGCTCCACTGAACCTTGCAAAACTTGATAGCCTTGCTGCGGGTGACTCGGCTGGCATACTCAAGAATCTTGACTGGTTTCTCGTCATAGGTCAAATCACTGTCCAACTGAATCGCCTCTAGTGGCATGGTATCTCTCAGCGGTATATCAGCCATCTCTGCGTGGCACTTCTTCAACTGGGAAACGTGGAACACGTTGTGAACTCCTAACAATCCTTCGGGCAATTCCAACTTGTAGGAAACTTCTCCCATACGCTCCAAAACTTTATATGGTCCCACAAAACATGGCGCTAACTTTCCTTTAACACCAAAACGCTTAACTCCTCGAAGTGGAGATACACGAAGATAGACTCTATCTCCGACTTTTTAAACTGTCTCCTTGCATTTTGAATCTGCATAGCTTTTCTGCCTGGACTGGGCTATCTTGAGCCTGTCGCGAATCAACTTCACTTTACATTCAGACTCCTTAATCAAATCTGGTCCAAACAATTGGCGGTCTCCAACTTCATCCCAAGGCAACGGGGTCCTACACCTCCTTCCGTATAAGGCTTCGAAAGGGGCCATTTTCAAACTGGATTGGTAACTGTTGTTGTAAGAGAACTCTGCATATGGCAAATTGTCGTCCCAACTAGATCCGTAATCTAGCGCACAAGCTCTCAGCATATCCTCCAAAATCTGATTGACTCTCTCGGTCTGTCCATCTGTCTGCAGATAAAAGGCTATATTGAACTCTAGTCTGGTACCCAAAGTTTCGTGCAACTGATTCCAGAACTTTGAGGTAAACTAGGTTCCTCTATCTGATACAATGCTCCTTGGAACTCCATGCAGACATACGATCCTGGTCATGTATATCTTGGCCAACTTAGCACCGGTGTAAGTGGTCTTTACTGGAATGAAATGTGCTACCTTGGTCAAATGATCGACTACAACCCAAATCGAGTCATAGCCTGAACGAGTCCTGGGCAATCCCGTGATAAAATCCATGCCTAACTTATCCCACTTCCATTCGGGTACCGGCAATGGTTGTAGCAATCCTGCTGGCTTCTAATGCTCTACCTTTACTCTCCGACATACATCACAAACTGCTACATACTCCGCAATATCCTTCTTCATTCCGGTCCACCAGAAAGTCTCCTTCAAATCCAAATACATCTTGGTATTTCCTGGGTGAATTGAATACGGCGAATCATGGGCCTCTTGCAAAATCAACTTCCTGATCTCCGGGTCATTAGGCACATAGACACGGTCTTCAAACCATAAGGTATCATGCTCATCCTCACAAAATCCCTTGGCTTTTCCTTTGATCATCTTCTCCTTTATCTCGGCAATTTCCTTGTCGGCCTTCTGAGCTTCTTTGATCTTATCCATCAAGGTCGACTGAATTTCCAATGTTGCTACATAGCCTCTCGGAACTATCTCCAAACATAGTTCGCAAAGGTCCTCGGCTAACTCCTGTGGCAACCCTGCGGTCATGAGTGTATTGACATGGATCTTACGGCTCAACGCGTCGGCTACTACGCTAGCCTACCCGGGGTGGTACTGCAATCTCATATCATAATCCTTGATGAGCTCCAACCATCTCCTTTGCCTGAGATTCAACTCCTTCTGCGTGAAAATGTACTTCAAACTGTTGTGATCCATGTACACCTCATAATGATTTCTGATAAGAAAGTGTCTCCAAGTCTTCAACGCATGCACTACGGCTGCTAACTCCAAATCATGTGTGGCATAATTCAACTCATGAGGTTTAAGCTGTCGTGAAGCATACGAAACAACTCTCCCCTCCTGCATAAGCACTGCTCCAAGTCCTCGACGTGAAGCATCGCAATACACCTCGTAATCCTTACTCTGATCTGGTAGAATCAACACTGGCGAGGTAACTAGATGTTCCTTCAACTCCTGGAAACTAGCCTCACTTTCCTCAGTCCAAATGAACTTTGTATCCTTTTTCAACAACTCCGTCATGGGATTTGCAATCTTCGAATTTTTTTCAATGAATCTTCGGTAGTATCCTGCCAGTCCAAGAAAACTTTTGATCTCTCCAACTGTCGGTGGTGCTACCCAATTTGTCACGGTGACAACCTTCGTGGGGTCTACTGCTATTCCTTCTCCGGATATAACATGTCCGAGGAATCCAACTTCCTTCAACCAAAACTCACATTTGCTGAACTTGGCATATAACTGGTGTTCTCTGAGCTTCTCCAATACCAAACGCAAATGCTCCTTATGCTCCTCTTCGTTCTTTGAGTAGACCAAAATATCATCAATGAAAACCACGACGAACTTATCCAGAAACTCCATAAATACTTTGTTCATTATGTTCATGAAATAGGCAGGTGCATTAGTCAGGCCAAATGACATAACGGTATACTCGTACAACCCATACCTGGTGGTAAAAGCCGTCTTAGGTATATCCTGCTCTCGAATTTTCAACTGATGGTATCCTGATTGCAAATCGATCTTGGAAAATACCTTTGCTCCTTGCAATCGGTCAAACAGATCATTGATCATCGGCAGTGGGTACTTGTTCTTGATTGTTACTGCATTCAATCCTCGATAATCAACAACCATCCTTAACGATCCATCCTTCTTCTCCACTAGAAGTACTGGTGATCCCCAAGGCAAAGAACTTGGGCGAGTGTAGCCTTTATCCAGTAACTCCTTAATCTGACTCATAATCTCCTCCAAATCTTTTGCTGGCATCCTGTATGGTCTCTTGGATATCGGCCCTGTGCCTGGCAAAAGCTCAATTAAAAACTCGATGTCTCTATCCAGTGGCATGCCTGGCAACTCTTGTGGAAATACGTCAGGAAAATCCTTCACTACTCGTACTTCCTCCTGCACAACTCCTGATAAGGAATTTACGTGCATCCTCTTCGGCTCATGTTTGGATACATACTTGATCCTCTTTCCTTCTAGCGTTCTAAGCAAAATTGTCTTACTGGAGCATTCAATGTTCCCTCCATACTTCGATAACCAATCCATGCCTAATATCACATCCAAAACTTGTGATTCCAATACTATTAGGTCCGAGGGAAACACGTAGTTACCAATCCTTAATGGTAACCGATCACACCATAGTCTGGCCATATACTCTGCTCCACGCGAGGTTACTAACATGGGTGACCTAAGGTCTTGGGTTGACAGTTTATACTTATCCACAAATCCCCTTGATATGTATGAATGCGATGCACCAGTATCAAAAAGAACGAGTGTAGTAAATGACTTAACCAAAAACTTACCTATTACTGCATCGGGCTGGGCTTCAACCTCCTCCACGCTAACGTGGTTCACATGTCCTCTACTGAAAGGGTTTGGCTTCTTCCCAGAGCTTCCATTGCCATTTCCATTCTGGCCTTCAGGACATTCATTGGCGTAATGTCCGGTCTTTTGGCACTTAAAGCAAGTGACTTGACTCAGATCTCTCTTGGCTGGTGTCGAGGGGTTGGTGCGGTTCTAGCCATTACTTCCTCCATTCCTGTTACCATTCTTGGAACCATTATGGTTGTGTGAGATACCACCTCCATGGGTATGCTGGAACTGTCCTCTCAATTTCGGGGTAAAACGTGGCTTCTGCTGTGCTCCAGAATTGTACTTCCCTTGTCCATATTTCCTCTTGCGGTTTTCAATCTGCTGCTGCTTCCCTTGAATCATGAGAGCTCTATCTACCAACTCCTAGTAGTTATTGAAACTTGCTACCATCAAATGCATACTCAGCTCATCATTCAGTCCTTCCAGAAACTTCTCTTGCTTAGCTGCATCTGTAGCAACGTCATCTAGGGCATAACGTGCTAGCTTACTAAAGTCATCCACATACTGGCCAACTGTTCGTCCTCCCTGGCGTAAGTTGCGAAACTCACGCTTCTTCATGGCCATAGCTCCCGCTGAAACATGAGCAGTACTGAAAGCCTGCTAAAACTGATCCCATGTGATAGTGTCTACGGGATAGGTGGCTGTGAAATTCTCCCACCATGATGCTGCGGGTCCTTCAAGATGATGTGCGGCAAATCACACCTTCTCCGCATCTGTGCATCCTGCAGTAGTCAACTCCCTGGCTGTCTTGCGAAGCCAATCATCTGCAACAATCGGCTCGGTGCTACTAGAGAACATCGGCGGATTCAGCCTAAGAAAACGGGTTAGGTGATCAACAGGTGGTGGTGGTGGTGGGTTGTTGTTGTTGTTGTTGTTGTTGTTCCCCTGATTCTGATTCTGGACCACTATCTGTATCAATGCATTCTGCTACTGGATCAACTAAGTGAGCTCCGGTGGTAAAACAAATCCGTTGTCACGTCTCGGAGGCATCTGAGGGTTTAGAAAAGACGAGAATTCAGAATAGAATGAGGTCTAGAGGGAAAACACTACCCATATGCACATGAGACAAATTGCAATCAAAACACTTCATTCAAACAAGCAAGTGTTGGAAATATGCCCTAGAGGCAATAATAAATTAGTTATTATTACTATATTTCCTTGTTCATGATAATCGTTTATTGTCCATGCTATAATTGTATTGACAGGAAACTCAGATACATGTGTGGATACATACACAACACTATGTCCCTAGTTAGCCTCTAGTTGACTAGCTCGTTGATCAATAGATAGTTACGGTTTCCTGACCATGGACATTGGATGTCGTTGATAACGGGATCACATCATTAGGAGAATGATGTGATGGACAAGACCCAATCCTAAGCCTAGCACAAAGATCGTCTAGTTCGTATGCTATAGCTTTTCTAATGTCAAGTATCATTTCCTTAGACCATGAGATTGTGCAACTCCCGGATACCGTAGGAATTCTTTGGGTGTACCAAATGTCACAACGTAACTGGGTGGCTATAAAGGTGCACTACGGGTATTTCCGAAAGTGTCTGTTGGGTTGGCATGAATCGAGACTGGGATTTGTCACTCCGTGTGACGGAGAGGTATCTCTGGGCCCACTCAGTAAGACATCATCAAAATGTGCACAATGTGACCAAGGGGTTGATCACGGGATGATGTGTTGCGGAACGAGTAAAGAGACTTGCCGGTAACAAGATTGAACAAGGTATCAGGATACCGACGATCGAATCTTGGGCAAGTACTATACCGGTAGACAAAGGGAATTGAATGTGGGATTGATTGAATCCTTGACATCGTGGTTCATCCGATGAGATCATCATGGAACATGTGGGAGCCAACATGGGTATCCAGATCCCGCTGTTGGTTATTGGCCGGAGAGTTGTCTCGGTCATGTCTACGTGTCTCCCGAACCCGTAGGGTCTACACACTTAAGGTTCGATGATGCTAGGGTTATAGGGAATAGATGTACGTGGTTACCGAATGTTGTTCGGAGTCCCGGATGAGATCCCGGATGTCACGAGGAGTTCCAGAATGGTACGGAGGTAAAGATTTATATATGGGAAGTCCTGCTTTGGTCACCGAAAAAGTTTCAGGTGCTATCGGTAACGTACCGGGACCACCGGGAGGGTCCAGGGGGTCCACCAGGTGGGGCCACCAGCCCCAGAAGGCTGCGTGGGCCAAGTGTGGGAGGGGACCAGCTCCAGGTGGGCTGGTGTGCCCCCCACCAAGGCCCAAGGCGCAGGGAGAGTGGGAGGGGGCAAACCCTAGGTCCAGATGGGCCCTAAGGCCCACCCTAGGTGCGCCCCCTCTCTCCCCCCTTGGCTGCCACCCAAATGGGATCTGGGGGCTGCCGCCACCCCTAGGGAGGGAATCCTAGGTGGGGGTGCAGCCCCTCCTCTCCCCCTATATATACTTGAGGTTTGGGGCCTGCCCAACACATGATTTGATCTCCCTCTTGGCGCAGCCCTGCTAGAGTGCCACGCTCCTCCACCACCCAAATGGGATCTGGGGGCTGCCGCCACCCCTAGGGAGGGAATCCTAGGTGGGGGTGCAGCCCCTCCTCTCCCCCTATATATACTTGAGGTTTGGGGCCTGCCCAACACATGATTTGATCTCCCTCTTGGCGCAGCCCTGCTGGAGTGCCACGCTCCTCCACCACCACCACGCCGTCGTGCTGCTGCTGGACGGAGTCTTCCCCAACCTCTCCCTCTCTCCTTTCTAGATCAAGGTATGGGAGACGTCACCGAGCTGCATGTGTGTTGAACGCGGAGGTGCCGTCCGTTCGGCACTAGGATCATCGGTGATTTGGATCACGACGAGTACGACTCCATCAACCCCTTTCACTTGAATGCTTCCGCTTAGCGATCTACAAGGGTATGTAGATGCACTCCCCTTCCCCTTGTTGCTAGATTACTCCATAGATTGATCTTGGTGATGCGTAGAAAATTTTGAATTTCTGCTACGTTCCCCAACAGCAAGGGCATACAACGGTCTATCTATCGTTACAAAAGTGCTTGAACTATACTAGATACATGGAGGGAAATACTACTACTGTTATGGTGGTCTACTAGAAAAACTGCTCCGATGAAGACTCCATGATATCTGCTCCAGCTTCGTCAACATAGTCATCATCACTATCGTTCGAGTCCGAGTCAGTCTCGTCGATGATGATGTTGTTCTCGGGACAAGTGCAATCTTCGTCTTCTCCAGTTGCTGGAAATCCCATGAACACTCTTAGCTTCTTCTTCAGATCTTCATTCTTCTCTACTAGCGTTGCTATTTCCTCCTCATATCCATCGCGTGTAGACTTGAGTTCTTCCTCCAGTTTCGTGATCTTGGTCATGGCCTTCTTTAGATCCATCATGCCTTCGCACATCTGGTTCTCCTGGCGTCGAATGTGCTAGTTTAACTCCTGGATGAAAGCTGCAATTGATCTGTCCTTCCTGGTGTTGACCATATCCCATTGCTCATCTCGGCGCCCGCAAATCTGGTAGATAGTATCCTTAAGCTCCTTGTGGTAAACTTCTCCAATACGTCCCATGGTGATGTGGGCTGCCATGCTCTTTCCTAGACTCCAGGTTGGTGCATCAAAGGAATACTCTATGGGCTTAGTGACGGGCATGAACGTCCTTCCTGGAAATTGTACTTGAATCATCCAGCGCTCTTCTTTAGGTAAAGTGGCGTTGTAGGCCCCAGTGAAGTTTGGTACTCCGATGTTCAGGTATCTAGTGACTTCCTTCAGGTGTCGTCCGAAGGGTATATCTTCATCCGGTTGCGTGAACTTGTTCCTTGCATCCGCCAGCCTAAAAGAATAGAAAAGATGAGGAGTCAGAAATGAGAAGAGAGAGTAGTTATCTAGGGCTTTAGCTTAGTGGTCATGTCCTACAGTCAGCGTGTGCTCTGATACCATCTTGTTGCAACCAGACCTCAAACAGTCTAATCTTTGTGCATCAGTGTCATCCCTGGATCAGTAATGCTGACACACATAGTACTCGAAGGATTTATAACAGAGTAGCAATCACATACTTATTACATTGAATGTCTCAAAAGAGAGCTTATTACAATAAATATGGCTTAAGGCCATCTAATAAGGATAACAACGGAAGGCTTGGAAGATAAGTGAGTCCATCAACTCCAACGGCATCACTGAGTATAGAACCATGATCCTAACGCATCTTACTCATTGTCTGATAAGTCTGCAACATGAACGTTGCAGCCCGAAAACGGGTCAGCACATGGAATATCCTGGCAAAATAACACATAGAGAGTAATGAAAGAATAATGCTATACTACGTGCATATATGCTGGTGGAAAGCTCTATGGTTACAATTTTTGCATAAAGCCAATTTTTCCCTACTGCAAAGGAATAAATTTATTTAACTATCATGGTGGTTGTTAAACATTGAGTATGGTTGACAGCATTCTCAATCCCAATTAAGTAACATCATCATTAAACAATCCCAACAATATTAATTAAAGTAACATGATGAGATTCACATGATAATCCAAGTACTAGATACTCAAAACGTTCATAACCGGGGACACGGCTAACCATGATTAGTTTGTACACTCTGCAGAGGTTTGCGCACTTTTCCCCACAAGACTCGATCTCCTCCGTTGGGATTCTCGCACTACATGATGTTTGAGAAACGGATGACCGAGACATAGTCTTTCAGAAGCGCTAGCACCTTACGATGGGATAGACAGTACCAACCTACACCCCTACATCTACTAGTCTACCACTGTAAGAGTTTGCACGACTTAGTAAACTATGCTAGAGCCCATAGTAGCTTGTGGCTGCACACGGAAGTTTCTTGCATGAATAATCTCATGATCCCTTTGGGCCTGGGTGGCTGTCCATAAAGAAAAACAACAAGCAATCCTGGAATACCCAGGTACCTCAATCCACCCAAATGTGTATTAAAGTTTCCACCTTAAATAAACCATTAATTAACAAACTCACATCTGTCACGGATACACTCACCCAGTCCACATCTACTAGCATAGCATGGCATAATAAGAAAACATAGAGTAACTCCCAAAGGTTTGATAATAAACAGGTAATAGATACTACCTCATCCACTTCCCAAAACCCACATATTAATCAGATCCTAAACATGGAGTGTTTGAGGGTTGAACTAATGCAATAAAACTGGGTAGTAAAGAGGTATGATCAAAGTGTTACTTGTCTTACTGATGATCCGCGAAACCTAGGGATTCGAAGTAGCAAGCGGCGCAATCCGGGTACTCTATCGGAAGCAAACAAACAAACAAGCATACAATAAGTATTCATCTAATGCACAGGTAAAACTCAAATAAGAGATCTAACCAGAAAGCTCAACTTAAGAACTCCGGTTTGCAAAAGAATCAAATCGAACAAAGAAACAAAACTCAAACGGCGAAAGAAACAAGCTTCGTTTACTAATCTGGACCTAAGTCAAATTTTACAGAAGCAAAAACTTGTTTGAGTAGATTAATCAGAAAGAGGGTTTCGAGACGAAACTCTAGGCGCTTGAATCGCCTGATTCCGATAAACGAGCGAAAAGTTATACTAAAACGAAAATCGGATCAGAAATCGCAATCAGAAAAATCGCAGAATAAATCCGAGAAAAAGAAAAACGACGAACAGATTAACGAACGAACGTTCGTTAACTGGATCTAAACGATGAACACGTTCGTTAAAACGAACGAACGAGCGAACGCTCGCTAATTAACCTAAACCGAAAAAAACCGATCTAATAAAAAAACGAATCTAAAAAAACCCGACGGAAAACCGAACGGTTTTTCAAAAAAAAAAACAGCGGCGGCGGTGGCTACCTCGGGCGTCGGGGCGGCGGGGTCGGCGGCGGCTCCGGCGGCAGGGCTGGCAGCGGCGTCGAGGGGAGGCGGCGGCGGGGTGGTCAGCGACGGCGGCGGCGGCAGGATCCGACGGCGGGGACGGCGGGACGACGCAGCGCTGCGGCGGCGGGAGGCGGCGGCGGCGACGGGAGGTGGCGGCGGCGCTAGGGTTTGGGGGCGGGGCAGCTGGGGCTGGGGCGGCTCGGGCCTCGGGCTTTAAAGGCCGACCGGGTCGGAGTCCCGGACGGACACGGCCCGGTAGGTCGGTTCGTTTAAAAAAAACATTATGCGCAGAAAAACAATTAAAAGAAATACTAAACGGACTCCAAAAATCCTGAAATAAAATTTCCCCGGCTTCTAAAGTCAAGCCGGTTTAGATGAACATTTATTTGGGGCCTAAACGCAATTTTGAAAAACACGCATTTTTCCTAAATTCAAATAAAATAGCAATAAAATCCAAAATAAAATCTTATTTGATTTTTTTATTAGATCCTCAATATTTCTTTATTTTGGGAAAGTCATTTTATTCCCTCTCTTATATTTATATAATTCAAATTATTGAAGATAAAATAAATAAAATCAAATGATCCTATTTCCAAAATTTGAGAAAACTCAAATATGAAAATATCGAAATCCCCAACTCACTCCATGGATCCTTGAGTTGCGTACAATTTCTAGGATCGAGGCAAAATGCAATAAATACGATATGCAATAATGATCTATTTGTATAACATTCCAAATTGAAAATTTGGGATCTTACAAAAATGTACGAGTGCAATTTATAATAAGTAAGCATTAAAAGAAAGGATAAATAAATGTAATAGTAAGCTGATGCTGTACATTATTTTCCATTGTTATTTAAGTAATACGTCAAAGCGTATGTATACAAGTAATGCGATAAGCAAAATAGGACTATTTGACATGTCCTGGTGATGACCCACAAGTATAGGGGATCTATCGTAGTCCTTTTGATAAGTAAGAGTGTCGAACCCAACGAGGAGCAGAAGGAAATGATAAGCGGTTTTCAGCAAGGTATTCTCTGCAAGTACTGAAATAAGTGGTAACAGATAGTTTTGTGATAAGATAAATTGTAACGAGCAACAAGTAACAAAAGTAAATAAAGTGCAGCAAGGTGGCCCAATCCTTTTTGTAGCAAAGGACAAGCCTGGACGAACTCTTATCATAGGAAAAGCGCTCCCGAGGACACATGGGAATATCGTCAAGCTAGTTTTCATCACGCTCATATGATTCGCATTTGGTACTTTGATAATTTGATATGTGGGTGGACCGGTGCTTGGGTACTGTCCTTACTTGGACAAGCATCCCACTTATGATTAACCTCTATTGCAAGCATCCGCAACTACAACAAAAGTATTAAGGTAAACCTAACCATAGCATGAAACATATGGATCCAATCAGCCCCTTACGAAGCAACACATAAACTAGGGTTTATGCTTCTGTCACTCTAGCAACCCATCATCTACTTATTACTTCCCAATGCCTTCCTCTAGGCCCAAATAATGGTGAAGTGTTATGTAGTCGATGTTCACATAACACCACTAGAGGTTAGACAACATACATCTTATCAAAATATCGAACGAATACCAAATTCACATGACTACTAATAGCAAGACTTCTCCCTTGTCCTCGCGAACAAACGTAACTACTCACAAAGCATATTCAAGTACATAATTAGAGGGGTAATATTATGCATAAAGGATCTGAACATATGATCTTCCACCAAATAAACCAACTAGCATCAACTACAAGGAGTAATCAACACTACTAGCAACCTACTAGCACCAATCCCGGACTTGGAGACAAGAATTGGATACAAGAGATGAACTAGGGTTTGGAGATGAGATGGTGCTGGTGAAGATGTTGATGGAGATTGCCCTCTCCCGATGAGATGAGCGTTGGTGATGACGATGGTCATGATTTCCCCCTCCCGGAGGGAAGTGTCCCCGGCAGAACAGCTCTGTCGGAGCCCTAGATTGGTTCCGCCAAGGTTCCCCCTCATGGCGGCGGAGTCTCGTCCCGAAAGGTTCTCTTCTATTTTTTTCTCATCGAAAGACTTCATATGGGAGAAGATGGACGTCGAAGAGCCACCAGGGGGCCCACGAGGTAGGGGGTGCGCCCAGGGGGGGCGCCCCCCACCCTCGTGAGTAGGGTGTGCCCCCCTGGCCTTCATCTTTGGCGATGATTTTTCTTTATTTATTCTAAGGTATTCCATGGAGTTTCAGGACTTTTGGAGTTGCGCAGAATAGTCCTTCAATATTTGCTCCTTTTCCAGCCCAGAATTCCAGCTGCCGGCATTCTCCCTCTTCATGTAAACCTTGTAAAATAAGAGAGAATAGCCATAAGTATTGTGACATAACGTGAAATAACAGCCCATAATGCAATAAATATCAACATAAAAGCATGATGCAAAATGGACGTATCAACTCCCCCAAGCTTAGACCTCGCTTGTCCTCAAGCGAAAAGCCGATAACAATAAATATGTCCTCATGTTTAGAGGTAGAGGCGTCGATAAAAATAAAATACGAACATGAAGGCATCATGATTACTTCATAACAACAACATATATAAATTTTGTCATATGATTACTTATGTTCTAGTGATGATCTTTTCACAATGCCAAAATATGAATCAGAAACTTTATTGGGCACCAACAATTATAATCTCATTCATTGAAGCAATTGCAATTTATCATAACATTGGAAAGAGTCTATGTCAGAGCTTAAAAGCAAGTCCACATACTCAACTATCACTTAGTCCTTCATAATTGCTAACACTCACGCGATACTTGTGGTTATAGAGTTTTAATCGGACAAAACGAAAGATAGGGGCTTATAGTTTTTGCCCCACAACCTTTTACCTCAAGGGTAATGTCAACAATAATAATTCACGCTCCCCCACATCCAATTATATATATATATATATATGTCATGTTCTTTCCAACATGCTGAGCTTGCCAAAGGATAAAATGAAAAAGGAAGGGTGAAGATCACCGTGACTCTTGCATAAGGTAGAGGATAATAATAAGGCCCTTCACAAAGGGAATCAGAGGTTGTCATGCGCGTTTAGGGTTGATGCACAAAATCTTAATGCAAAAGAACGTCACTTTATATTGCCCCTTGCATGTGAACCTTTATTATGCAGTCCGTCGCTTTTATTGCATCCACAACAAGTTCGTACAAAGCTTATTTCTCTGCACTAATAAGTCATGCATATTTAGAGAGCAATTTTTTATTGCTTGCACCGATGACAACTTACTTGAAGGATCTTACTCAATCCATAGGTAGATATGGTGGACTCTCATGGCAAAACTGGTTTAAGGGTATTTGGAAGCACAAGTAGTATTTCTACTTAGTGCTGAAGATTGGCTAGCATGAGGGTGAAAGGCAAACTCAACACGGTAGAGGAACCATGACAACATACTTTATCTCAGATGTAAGAGAACATAACTCATTATGTTGTCTTCCTTCTCCAACATCAACTCTTTAGCATGTCATATTTTAATGAGTGCTCCCAATCATAAAAGATGTCAATGATAATATATCTATATGTGAAACCTCTCTTTCCTTATTACTTCCTATTAATTGCAACGATGACCCAAGCTATATTTGCCAACTCCCAACAACTTTAAATCATCATACTCTTTCTATGTGAAGTCATTACTTTCAATAAGATCAATATGAACTCTTGATTCTTTTTATTATTTTTCTTCTAATCACCCAAGATCATGACAAAATACTCAATCCCTTGACTCAACACTAATCTTTATTATATAGCTCACGGACTCGATTACAAAGAAGGATCATAAAGCAAAACTCAAAACTAGATCATGCCATGACTTTATTCTACTAAATCAAGATACTACTAATAGGATCAAACTAAGAAAAACGGTAAAGATAGGAGTTGTGATGGTGATACGATACCAGGGCACCTCCCCCAAGCTTGGCAGTTGCCAAGGGGAGTGCCCATACCCATGTGATTATGTCTTCGGAGGTGATGGAGGTGGTGATGATGACAGTGGATAATCGCACATCGAGCGTAAAAGTTCCTCCAACTTGCGGATAATGTTCTTGAGCCCGACAATATTATCCTTCAACAAAATATACTCCTGTGTAAGATACTTGTTCTGTATGCGGGCTAACTCAATCATCTGGAAGGCTTCAATCTCTGTTGGAGTGAAAGGTTAGGTAAAGGTTGAGGGATGTCTTCTTCTTTCACCACCGAAGCTTGAACCTCCATAGCCTTCTTGATCCTTTCATCCCTGTTGATCTCTTCTGGTTCCTCTCTTTTCAACTCTATCTTCAATAGCCAGGCATCCTTGTCTTCGTTGTTGGAGGAGGGAGAAGTCATGGTGCTCTAAATCTGCAACAGAAATAGCTCGAAACGAAAACAGAGGATATTTGCGTGATACGAGGGTCAAAACCTTCGGGAGTATATATAATGAATTTTTACCGACCAAAATACGTATCGTGCAAGGAAACGGAGTCCGGAGGGCACACGAGGTGCTCACGAGGTAGGGGGCGCGCCCAGGGGGGTAGGGCGCGCCCTCCACCCTCGTGGAGGCCTCATGTCCTCCCCGGACTCCTACTTATTTTTCTATTTTTCTAAATATTCCAAAACGGAGAAATATTGCCTTAAAAATTGTTTTGGAGTCGGTTTACTTACCGTACCACATACCTATTCCTTTTCGGAGTCTGGAATGTTCTGGAAAGTGTCCCTTGTGTATTCCTTCGGGGTTACGGTTTCAATAATATTAGTTTCAACATTTATAGGATTACCTGAGATATAGTGTTTGATCCTTTGACCGTTCACCACCTTCGGATTTGTGCCTGCGAAGTTGTTGATTTTTATGGCGCCGGAACAATAGACCTCCTCGATAACATAAGGACCTTCCCATTTGGAGAGAAGTTTTCCTACAAAAAATCTTAAACGAGAGTTGTATAACAAAACATAATCACCTACATTAAACTCACACTTTTGTATCCTTTTGTCATGCCACCTTTTAACTTTTTCTTTAAACAGCTTGGCATTTTCATAAGCTTGGGTTCTCCATTCATCAAATGAGCTAATATCAAATAACCTCTTCTCACTGGCAAGTTTGAAATCATAGTTGAGCTCCTTAATAGCCCAATATGCCTTATGTTCTAGTTCGAGAGGTAAATGACATGCTTTTCCATAAACCATTTTATACGGAGACATACCCATAGGATTTTTATATGCAGTTCTATAGGCCCATAATGCATCATCCAGTTTTTTGGACAAATTCTTTCTAGACCTATTGACAGTCTTTTGCAAAATTAATTTGAGCTCTCTATTGCTCAATTCTACCTGACCACTAGACTGCGGGTGATATGGAGATGCAATTCCTATGATTAACGTCGTATTTAGCAAGCATCTTACGGAAAGCACCATGAATAAAGTGTGAACCACCATCAGTCATTAAGTATCTAGGGACTCCAAACCTCAGAAAAATAACTTCCTTAAGCATTTTAATAGAAGTGTTATGATCAGCACTACTAGTTGGAATAGCTTCTACCCACTTAGTAACGTAATCAACAGCAACTAGAATATGAGTGTAACCATTAGAGGCAGGAAAAGGTCCCATATAATCAAAGCCCCAAACATCAAATGGCTCAATAACAAGTGAATAATTCATAGGCATTTCTTGATGTCTACTGATATTACCAATTCTTTGACATTCATCGCAAGACAAAACAAACTTACGGGCATCCTTGAAGAGAGTAGGCCAATAAAACCCGGATTGCAATACCTTATGTGCAGTTCTATCTCCAGCGTGATGTCCTCCATAAGCTTCGGAGTGACACTTGCGTAGGATCTGTTCTTGTTCATGCTCAGGTACACAACGTCTAATAACACCATCTACTCCTTCTTTATAAAGATGTGGGTCATCCCAAAAATAATGTCGCAAGTCATAGAAAAACTTTTTCTTTTGTTGGTATGTGAAACTAGGCGCTATAAATTTAGCAACAATATAATTAGCATAATCAGCATACCATGGAGTGCTACGAGAAGTACTTATGACATTTAATTTCTCATCAAGAAAGCTATCATCAATAGGTAGTGGGTCATCAAGAACATTCTCTAGCCTAGACAAGTTGTGTGCAATGGGGTTCTCAGCTCCTTTTCTATCAACTATATGTAAATCAAATTCTTGAAGCAAGAGAACCCATCTAATGAGTCTAGGTTTTGCATCTTTCTTTTCCATAAGATATTTAATAGCAGCATGATCTGTATGAATAGTTACTCTAGAATAAAAAATATAGGGTCTGAATTCATCACAAGCAAATACAACCGCTAAAAGTTTCTTTTCGGTAGTAGCATAATTTCTTTGAGCATTATCTAGAGTCTTACTAGCATAATGGATAACATTCAATTTCTTATCAACTCTTTGCCCTAGAACAGCACCTACAGCATAATCACTAGCATCACACATAATTTCAAAGGATAAATTCCAATCAGGTGGCTAAACAACAGGTGCAGAGACTAATGCTTTCTTAAGTATTTCAAATGCTTCTACACAATCATCATCATAGACAAATGGTACATCTTTTTGTAATAAATTAGTCAGAGGCCGAGAGATTTTTGAGAAGTCCTCGATGAACCTCCTATAAAATCCGACGTGACCAAGGAAACTTCTTATACCTTTGATGTCCTTGGGACATGGCATCTTTTCAATAGCATCAACCTTGGCTTTATCAACTTCAATACCTCTTTCAGAAACTTTGTGCCCCAAGACAATACCTTCATTAACCATAAAGTGGCACTTTTCCCAATTCAAGACAAGATTAGTTTCTTCACATCTCTGCAAAACTCGAGCGAGATTACTCAAGCAATCATCAAAATAGGAACCATAGACGGAAAAGTCATCCATGAAAACCTAACAAATTTTCTCACAAAAGTCAGAGAATATAGCCATCATGCATCTTTGAAAGGTAGCAGGTGCATTACATAAACCAAAAGGCATACGTCTATAAGCAAAAGTACCAAAAGGGCATGTAAAAGTAGTCTTTGATTGATCTTTAGCCGACACAGGTATTTGAGAAAAACCAGAGTAACCATCTAGAAAGCAATAATGTGTATGTTTGCATAGTCTTTCTAGCATTTGATCAATAAAAGGTAAGGGGTAATGATCTTTCTTAGTAGCCTTATTTAATTTGCGGAAATCAATTACCATCCTATAACCTGTGATAATTCTTTGTGGAATCAATTCATCTTTATCATTAGGGACAACAGTAATACCTCCCTTCTTAGGGACACAATGGACAGGACTTACCCACTGACTATCAGCAACGGGATAAATTATACCTGCCTCTAGAAGCTTGAGTATTTCTTTTCTTACCACTTCTTTCATTTTAGGATTCAAACGTCGTTGAGGATCACAAAATGGTTTGGCATCAGCTTCCAAATATATTTTATGTTGACATAGAGTGGGACTGATGCCCTTAAGATCATCCAGAGTATATCCAATAGCGGCATGATGCTTATTCAGAGTTTTCAATAATCTTTCTTCTTCATGCTTTGAAAGGTTAGCGCTAATAATAACAGGATATATTTTCTTTTCATCAAGATAAGCATATTTAAGATTATCAGGCAACGGTTTAAGCTCAAACACGGGATCACCATTGGGTGGAGGAGGATCCCCTAGGATTTCAACAGGCAAATTGTGTTGCAGAATAGGTTCCTGTTTAAAGAATAATTCATCTATTTCCGTTCTTTCATTTATGAACATACCATTTTCATGGTCTAGCAAATAGTGTTCTAAAGGATCACTAGGAGGTACAGCAATAGAAGCAAGACCAATAATTTCATCCTTACTAGGCAATTCTTCCTCACGATGTTGTTTACTAAATTTAGAAAAATTAAACTCATGAACCATATCATCCAAGCCAACAATAACAACATTCTTTTTGCAATCTATCGTAGCATTAACAGTACGCAAGAAGGGTCTACCAAATATAATGGGACAAAAGCTATCTTGTGGAGAACCAAGAAGAAGAAAATCAGCGGGATATTTGGTTTTCCCACACAAGACTTCAACATCTCTAACAATTCCCGTTGGAGATATAGTATCTCTATTTGCAAGTTTAATTGTAACATCAATTTCTTCTAACTCAGCAGGTGCAATCTCATGCATAATTTCTTTGTATAAGCCAATGGGTATAACAGTAGCACTAGCACCCATATCACATAAGCCATGATAACAATGATCTCCTATTTTAACAGAAATAATAGGCACGCCTACCACAGGTCCATGTTTATCTCTATCACAGGGTTTAGCAATTCTAGCAATTTCACCAGTGAATTGAATAACATGCCCATCAATATTATCAGACAAGAGATCTTTAACAATAGCAATATTGGGTTCTACTTTGACTTGCTCAGGGGGTGTATAAGTCCTAATATTGCTTTTACGAACAAAAGTTGAAGCGTTAACATGATCCTTCATTCTAACAGGGAAAGGAGGTTTCTCAACTTAAGAAGTAGGAACAATAGGATCATTATAAGTGACAATCTTTTCTTCAACTTTAATAGGTGCAGCTGCTTTTACTTCTATGGGAGGATGATATTTAAACCACTTCTCCTTGGAGAGATCAACATAAGTAGCAAAAGATTCACAGAAAGAAGCTACTATCTCAGAGTCAAGTCCATATTTAGTGCTAAACTTACAAAAAATATCGGTATCCATAAAAGATTTAACACAATCGAACTTAGGTGTCATACCTGACTCCTTACCATCGTCGAGGTCCCAATCTTCAGAGTTGCGTTTAATTCTATCCAATAAATTCCATCCAAATTCAATAGACTTCATCATAAAAGAGCCAGCACAAGAAGTATCGAGCATGGTGCGATTATTATCAGAAAGCCGAGCATAAAAATTCTGGAGAATTGTCAATTTTGAGAGCTCATGATTGGGGCATGAATATAACATTGATTTAAGCCTCCCCCAAGCTTGAGCGATGCTTTCTCCTTCGCGAGGCCAAAAATTATATATATAATTGCGATCACAATGAACAAGATGCATAGGGTAATACTTTTGATGAAATTCCAATTTCAATCTTTTATAGTTCCATGATCTCGTATCATCACATAGCCTATACCATGTCAATGCATCTCCCTCCAAAGATAAAGGGAAAGCCTTCCTCTTAACGGCATCATCGGGTATACCTGCAAGCTTAAATAGTCCACAAATATCATCCACAAAGCATAGATGTTCGTCAGGATGCTTTGTTCCATCTCCTGCGAAAGTGTTAGCTAGCATTTTTTCCATTATACCCGAAGGAATCTGAAAAGCTGTTTCATTTTCAATAGATTCAGTAGGTTCAGTAGGTTGAGGAGCAACTCTTGGCTCAACTGGACGGGGTGAAGATACCCCGAACATTCCCCTCAGGCAATTACTTTCCATGGTAACAAGTGACAGAAAATTTCAGCACACTAAATAAATTTTTCCTTACCAAATTCCACCTACCAAAGGTGCTTCACTCCCCAGCAATAGCGCCAGAAAAGAGTCTTGATGACCCACAAGTATAGGGGATCTATCATAGTCCTTTCGATAAGTAAGGGTGTCGAACCCAACGAGGAGCAGAAGGAAATGATAAGCGGTTTTCAGCAAGGTATTCTCTGCAAGTACTGAAATAAGTGGTAACAGATAGTTTTGTGATAAGATAAATTGTAACGAGCAATAAGTAACAAAAATAAATAAAGTGCAGCAAGGTGGCCCAATCCTTTTTGTAGCAAAGGAAAAGCCTGGACGAACTCTTATAATAGGAAAAGCGCTCCCGAGGACACATGGGAATATCGTCAAGCTAGTTTTCATCATGCTCATATGATTCGCGTTCGGTACTTTGATAATTTGATATGTGGGTGGACCGGTGCTTGGGTACTACCCTTACTTGGCTAAGAATCCCACTTATGATTAACCTCTATTGCAAGCATCCGCAACTACAACAAAAGTATTAAGGTAAACCTAACCATAGCATGAAACATATGGATCCAAATCAGCCCCTTACGAAGCAACTCATAAACTAGGGTTTAAGCTTCTGTCACTCTAGCAACCCATCATCTACTTATTACTTCCCAATGCCTTCCTCTAGGCCCAAATAATGGTGAAGTGTTATGTAGTTGACGTTCACATAACACCACTAGAGGTTAGACAACATACATCTTATCAAAATATCGAACGAATACCAAATTCACATGACTACTAATAGCAAGACTTCTCCCTTGTCCTCAGGAACAAACGTAACTACTCACAAAGCATATTCAAGTACATAATCAGAGGGGTAATATTATGCATAAAGGATCTGAACATATGATCTTCCACCAAATAAACCAACTAGCATCAACTACAAGGAGTAATCAACACTACTAGCAACCTACTAGCACCAATCTCGGACTTGGAGACAAGAATTGGATACAAGAGATGAACTAGGGTTTGGAGATGAGATGGTGCTGGTGAAGATGTTGATGGAGAATGCCCTCTCCTGATGAGAGGAGCGTTGGTGATGACAATGGTGATGATTTCCCCCTCCCGGAGGGAAGTGTCCCCGGCAGAACAGCTCTGCCGGAGCCCTAGATTGGTTCCGCCTCGTGGCGGCGGAGTCTCGTCCCGAAAGGTTCTCTTCTATTTTTTTCTCATCGAAAGACTTCATATGGGAGAAGATGGACGTCGGAGAGCCACCAGGGGGCCCACGAGGTAGGGGGGCGCGCCCAGTGGGGCGCCCCCACCCACGTGAGCAGGGTGTGGCCCCCCTGGCCTTCATCTTTGGCGATGATTTTTCTTTATTTATTCTAAGGTATTCCGTGGAGTTTCAGGACTTTTGGAGTTGCACAGAATAGTCCTTCAATATTTGCTCCTTTTCCAGCCCAGAATTCCAGCTGCCGGCATTCTCCCTCTTCATGTAAACCTTGTAAAATAAGAGAGAATAGCCATAAGTATTGTGACATAACGTGAGATAACAGCCCATAATGCAATAAATATCGACATAAAAGCATGATGCAAAATGGACGTATCACCTGGCTAAGGGTAAGCTACATGTGGGTATGTAAAACAGGTATAGCGATCATTATCAGAGACCACCTAGGGATTCCCTTGGACGCCAAAGCTTCTTGTCTCCTTGGTGTTTTCATCCCGTTATATGTCCGATGGTCGGGCTATCAGGAGGGCCTCCTGAAAAGAAAAAGTTGTGAAGATATATGGATCCTGAGGCGGTTGAGCCGCATTGTGAACCGTGTCATAGCAGTGCCTCCGCCTATGCCCAAGGTATTTTGAGTGCGTAATTATGTACGCGCAGCACAAATTTCGCCGCTTGAATGGGACTAGGGCGAAGGCCGAACTGCTAGGCGAGCTCTGGACGTGCAGGACGATCCTGTTGCAGGGTACTCCGGACTCGCTTGACGGTGTCCGGTGGTTTTGTCGCCGAATTGGCGGTCAGCCTAAGAAGGCTGCTTTGTACTTCTGCTGCAAGGACCGCAGTGTGCTCCTACGTACGGAGTGAGCGCTCTGTGTTTCCATTAACTGTTATAACCCCGCGAGGTCCTGGCATTTTGAGCTTTAGGTATGCATAATGCGGTACCGCATTGAATCTGGAAAATGCGGTTCGTCAGCAGTGCGTGATAGCCACTGTTGAAGGGGACGATATCGAAGATTAACACCTCGCTTCGGAAGTTGTCCGGAGATCCGAAGACCACTTCCAGTGTGATTGAGCCCGTGCAACAGGCCTCTATACCTGGTATGACACCTTTAAAGGTGGTTTTTGTAGGTTTGATCCTTGAGGGGTCGATGCCCATTTTGCGCACTGTATCCTGATAGAGAAGGTTCAAGCTGCTGCCACTGTCCATAAGGACTCATGTGAGATGGAATCCGTCAATGATGGGGTCGAGGACCAATGCGGCCAAACCGCCATGACGGATATTGGTGGGGTGGTCCCTGCGATCGAAAGTGATCGGACAAGAAGACCATGGGTTGAACTTTGGGGCGACTGGCTCCATTGCATAGACGTCCCTTAGTGCACGCTTCCACTCCCGCTTGGGAATATGGGTTGCATATATCATATTAACCGTTTTCACGTGGGGAGGAAATTTCTTCTGTCCTCCTATGTTCGGCGGCCGGGGCTCCTCGTCGTCATCGCTATGCAACCCCTTTTCCTTATTTTCGGCGTTCAACTTGCCGACCTATTTGAACACCCAGCATTCTCTGTTGGTGTGGTTGGATGGCTTATCGGGGGTGCCGTGAATTTGACATGAGCGATCAAGTATGCGGTCCAGACTGGACGGGCCCGATTGTTTCTTTTGAATGGCTTTTTCCGCTGACAGGATTTGGAGCCACTGAATCCGGCATTTACTGTCGTGTCTTCGGGGTTGTCGCCATTATTGCGATGCTTGTGTCTATTGCGTCGTGGCTTGTCGTTGCTATCTATGGCATCTGAATTGCCAGAGTTTCTTGATGTGTTGTTGCTATGAGCTAGCCAACTACCCTCGCCCGCACAAAAGTGGGTCATGAGTGTCGTGAGGGCTGCCATGGACTTCGGCTTCTCTTGGCCGAGGTGTTGGGCGAGCCACTCGTCGTGGATGTTATGCTTAAAGGCCGCTAGGGCTTCGGCATCCGTACAGTCGACAATTTGGTTCTTTTTAGTGAGGAACCGAGTCCAGAATTTCCTGGCTGACTCGCCGGGCTGTTGGGTTATGTGACTTAAGTCATCAGCATCCGGTGGTCGCACATAAGTGCCCTGAAAGTTGTCAAGGAATGCGTCTTCCAAGTTTTGCCAACTGCCAATGGAGTTTGACGGCAGCCTATTTAGCCAATGTCGAGCCGGTCCTTTGAGTTTTAGTGGGAGGTACTTGATGGCATGTAGATCATTGCCGCGGGCCATGTGAATGTGGAGAAGGAAATCTTCGATCCAAACCGCGGGGTCTGTTGTACCATCATATGATTCAATGTTTATGGGTTTAAACCCTTCTGGGAATTCATGATCCATTACTTCATCCATGAAGCATAGGGGCTGTGCGGCGCCTCTATGCCGGGCTACATCATGACGCAACTCAAATGAGTCCGGTCTATTGTATTCGGCCTGGCTGGACTTGTTTTTAGTATATCCAGCGTGATGGTCATCATCATGCGTTGTGGCGCGCCCCCGTGATCCGTAGATCGATCTTGACTGGCCTGCTTTGTTTTCCAATATGTCTCGCAGGTCTTGCGTGTAGCCCCGGGCCTTAGTGCTTTTGTCTGATTGGCGACAGGGTGCGGCTGGTGTTCGGGCTAATACGCCGCTTTGTCTCGGCCATGAGGTGGCCGGTCAGCTGCATCGCGCGCTGGTAGTGTAGGTTTTGATGCCTCCTCCTCGAGTTGAGGTAGCAACCTGCGCTTTGGGTAAGTTTTGGTTGGGCGCTCGAGTCTGTATTCCTCGGCTGCCAGGACCTCGGTCCATCTATCAGTTAGCAGATCTTGATCAGCTTGAAGCTGTTTCTGCTTAAGCGCTCCTGCTCGACGGGGTCCTCAGGCACGATGAATTCTTCGTCACCAAGGCTTATTTTGTCTTCGGAGAGGGGCATATAATTGTCATCCTATGATTCTCCATTTGTTGCCTGTTCCTTAGGGCTAGCTTGCCCATCCTCCCGCTCGGCCTGCTCGAAGCCGGGCTGGGCGGGATTGTTTTCGTCTTCGGCACCATCTGGATTGTTATCATCTCTTGTGCCGGTATCGCTATTTTTGATATGGCGGGGCTTAGAGCGGCACCGATGACGCCGGTGCTTAGATTGCTTTTCCAAGGGATTATCCTTCATTGCCTCATCGCCATTGCTTTCTTTAGGTGTGTCCACCACATATATATATATATCATATGATGAGGTGGCTGTCCAACGCCCGGTGGGCGGTGGTTCTTGTTCTTCTCCTGCATCTTCGTCCATACCGTCAATGTCTTCGGAGTTGAAGTCAAGCACGTCGGTTAAGTCATCGACAGTGGCTATTAAGTGGGTGGTGGGTGGGGAACGAATTTCTTCGTCGTCCGCTTCCCACTCCAGCCGGACATAGTTCGGCCAAGAGTCTCCTGACAACGAGAGAGACCTTAATGAATTTAGCACGTCGCCCAAGGGCGAGTGATGAAAGATATCCGCGGAGGTAAACTCCATGATCGGTGGCCAGTCAGATTTGATAGGCATTGATGCACGCGGTTCGGAGCCTGTGGCCGGAGACGAGTCCGAGGGTCCGGTGACACATATTTCTTTGGACGTGAAGTCTGTGTTCAGCTCAAGCACCGATGAGTGTGCGGCCTCTGTGATGGGTTCCATCCATCCGTCCTCGGACGGCACGATCTGCTCCGGATTGATGGTCGGGGTAGCCGTAGGTGCGATCTCCCGAACACTGTCCGATGGCAGATCTAAGTCATGCTCGTCGTGACTGTTCGGTGCACCTAACACGGGTTCGAATCCGTCGAAGATCAAGTCTCCGCGGATGTCGGTAGTGTAGTCTAAGCTTCCAAACCTGACCTGATGGCCAGGGGCGTAGCTATCGATCTGCTCCAGATGGCCAAGCGAGTTGGCCCGCAGTACGAAGCCATCGAATACGAAGATCTGTTCAGGGAGGAAAACCTCACCCTAGACCGCGCCGTTGAAGATGACTGAAGGAGCCATCAAGCCTTATCGTGACGACACAGTGGAACTCTCAATGAAAGCACCAATGTCGGTGTCAAAACCGGCGGATCTCGGGTAGGGGGTCCCGAACTGTGCGTCTAAGGCTAATGCTAATAGGAGGCGGGGGACACAATGTTTACCCAGGTTCGGGCCCTCTCGATGGAGGTAGTACCCTACTTTCTGCTCGATTGAACTTGATGATATGATTATTACAAGAGTTGATCTACCACGAGATTGTAGAGGCTAAACCCTAGAAGCTAGCCTATGATTATGATTCTGTATCTTGTCCTACGGACTAAACCCTCCGATTTATATAGACACCGGAGGGGGCTAGTGTTACACAGAGTTGGTTACAGAGAAGGAGATCTACATATCAGAATTTCCAAGCTTGCCTTCCATGCAAAGGACAGTCCCACCCGGACATGGGACGAAGTCTTCAATCTTGTATCTTCATAGTCCAACAGTCCGGCCAAAGTATATAGTTCGGCTGTCCGAGGACCCCCTAATCCTGGACTCCCTCGGTGGGCGTGCCCCCCACCCTCGTGGGCCCCCGTGGCTCCCCTGACCGACTTCCTTAGCCTATATATACTTGCATACCCTGAAAACATCTAGGAGCACCACGGAACCCTATTTCCACCGTCGCAACCTTCTGTACTCGGGAGATCCCATCTTGGATCCTTTTCCGGCGCTCCGTCGGAGGGGGAATCGATCACGGAGGGCTTCTACATCAACACCATAGCCCCTCCGATGAGTCGTGAGTAGTTTGCCACAGACCTTCGGGTCCATAGTTATTAGCTAGATGGCTTGTTCTCTCTCTTTGAATCTCAATACAATGTTCTCCTCGATCTTCTTGGAGATCTATTTGATTTAACTCTTTTTGCGGTGTGTTTGTCGAGATCTGATGAATTGTGGGTTTATGATCAAGTTTATCTATGAGAAATATTTGAATCTCCTCTGAATTCTTTTATGTATGATTCGTTATCTTTGCAAGTCTCTTTGAATTATCAGTTTGGTTTGGCCTACTAGATTGATCTTTCTTGCAATGGGAGAAGTGCTTAACTTTGGGTTCAATCTTGCGGTGTCCTTTCCCAGTGACAGCAGGGGCAGCAAGGCACGTATTGTATTGTTGCCATCAAGGATAAAAAGATGGGGTTTATATCATATTGCTTGAGTTGATCCCTCTACATCATGTCATCTTGCCTAATGCGTTACTCTGTTCTTGTGAACTTAGTACTCTAGATGCATGTTGGATAGCGGTCGATGTGTGGAGTAATAGTAGTAGATGCAGAATCGTTTTGATCTACTTGTGGCGGACGTGATGCCTATATACATGATCTTGCCTATATATTCTCATAACTATGCACTTTTCTATCAATTGCTCGACAGTAATTTGTTCACCCACCATAATACTTATGCTACCTTGAGAGAAGCCACTAGTGAAACCTATGGCCTTTGGGTCTATTTTTCATCATATAAGTTTCCGATCTACTTTATTTTGCAATCTTTACTTTTCAATCTATATCATAAAAATACTAAAAATATTTATCTCATCGTATTATCTCTATCAGATCTCACTTTCGCAAGTGGCCGTGAAGGGATTGACAACCCCTTTATCGCGTTGGTTGCGAGGTTCTTGTTTGTTTGTGTAGGTACGCGGGACTTGCGTGTAGCCTCCTACTGGATTAATACCTTGGTTCTCAAAACTGAGGGAAATACTTACATTACTTTGCTTCATCACCCTTTCCTCTTCAAGGGAAAACCAACGCAGTGCTCAAGAGGTAGCAAGAAGGATTTATGGCACCATTGCCGGGGAGGTCTTCGCACAAGTCAAGACATACCAAGTACCCATCACAAACTCTTCTCCCTCTCATTACATTATTTGCCATTTGCCTCTTGTTTTCCTCTCCCCCACTTCACCCTTGTCGTTTTATTCGCCCTCTCTTTTCCGTTTGCCTCTTTTTCGCTTGTCTCTTGTGTGCTTGTGTGTTGGATTGCTTGTCACGATGGCTCAAGATAATACTAAATTGTGTGACTTTTCCAATACCAACAATAATGATTTCCTTAGCACTCCGATTGCTCCTCTTACTGATGCTGAATCTTGTGAAATTAATGCTGCTTTATTGAATCTTGTCATGAAAGATTAATTCTCTGGCCTTCCTAGTGAAGATGCCGCTACTCATCTAAACAACTTTGTTGATTTGTGTTATATGCAAAAGAAGAAAGACATGGATAATGATATTGTTAAATTGAAGTTATTTCCGTCTTCGCTTAAAGATCATGCTAAAACTTGGTTTTCGTCTTTGCCTAAAAATAGTATTGATTCATGGAATGAGTGCAAAGATGCTTTTATCTCTAAGTATTTCCCTCCTACTAAGATCATCTCTCTTAGAAACGATATTATGAATTTTAAGCAACTTGATCATGAACATGTTGCACAATCTTGGGATAGGATGAAATTAATGATTCGCAATTGCCCTACACATGGTTTAAATTTATGGATGATCATACAAATTTTTTATGCCGGATTGAATTTTGCTTCTAGTAATCTTTTAGATTCGGCCGCGGGAGGCACTTTTATGGAAATCACCTTAGGAGAAGCTACTATACTCCTAGATAATATTATGGTTAATTATTCTCAATGGCACACCAAAAGATCTACTAGGAAAAAATTCATGCGATAGAAGAGATTAATGTTTTGAGTAGAAAGATGGATGAACTTATGAAATTGTCTGCTAATAAGAGTGCTCCTATTGATCCTAATGATATGCCTTTGTCTACTTTGATTGAGAATAATAATGAATCTATGGATGTGAATTTTGTTGGTAGGAACAATTTTGGTAACAATGCTTATAGAGGAAACTTTAATCCTATGCCGTTTCCTAGTAATTCCTCTAATAATTATGGTAATTCCTACAACAACTCTTATGGATATTTTAATAAGATGCCCTCTGATTTTGAGATTAGTGTTAAAGAATTTATGATCTCTCAAAAGAATTTCAATGCTTTGCTTGAAGAAAAATTGCCCAAGATTGATGAATTGGCTAGGAACATGGATGGAATTTCTCTTGATGTTGATTCTTTGAAACTTAGATATATTCCACCTAAGCATGATATCAATGAGTATCTCAAATCCATGAGAATTTCCATTGATGAGTGCAAAGAAAGAACCGCTAGGATGTGTGCTAAGAAAGATTGCTTTGTAAGAGTGTGTTCTTCTAGTTTTCATGATAATAATGATGAAGATCTAAAAGTGATTGATGTGTCCCCTATTAAATCTTATTTTGCAATATGAATCTTGATAATTATGGGACTGGAGATGAGTCAACTTTAGTTAAAAGGCATCCCAATGATTTGGAGTTTTTAGATCTTGATGCTAAATTTGGTAAAAGTGGGATTGGAGAGGTCAAAACTTTACATAGCAATGAACCCACTATTTTGGATCTCAAGGAATTTAATTATGATAATTGTTCTATAGTAGATTTTATTTCCTTGTTGCAATCTGTGTTGAATTCTCCTCATGCTTATAGTTAAAATAAAACTTTTACCCAACATATCGTTGATGCTTTGATGCAATCTTATGAAGAAAAACTTGAATTAGAAGTTTCTATCCCTAGAAAACTTTATGATTAGTGGGAACCAACTATTAAAATTAAAATTAAAGATCATGAATGATATGCTTTGTGTGATTTGGGTGCTAGTGTTTCCACGATTCCAAAAACTTTGTGTGATGTGTTAGGTTTCCGTGATTTTGATGATTGCTCTTTAAACTTGCACCTTGCGGATTCCACTATTAAGAAACCTATGGGAAGAATTAATGATGTTCTTATTGTTGCAAATAGGAATTATGTTCCCGTAGATTTTATCGTTCTTGATATATATTGCAATATTTCATGTCCTATTATTCTTGGTAGACCTTTTCTTAGAACGACTGATGCAATTATTGATATGAAGGAAGGAAAAATTAGATTCCAATTTCCGTTAAGGAAAGGCATGGAACACTTTCCTAGAAAGAAAATCAAATTACCTTATGAATCTATTATGAGAGCCACTTATGAATTGAATACCAAAGGTGGCAATACCTAGATCTATTCTCGCTTTTATGCCTAGCTAGGGGCGTTAAACGATAGCGCTTGTTGGGAGGCAACCTAATTTTATTTTGTTCTTTACTTTTTGCTCCTGTTTAGTAATAAATAATTAATCTAGCTTCTGTTCAGATGTGGTTTTATGTTTTAATTAGTGTTTGTGCCAAGTAGAACCTATAGGATCATCTTGGGTGATAGTTAATTTGATCTTGCTGAAAAACAGAAACTTTTGCGCGCACAAGAATAATTGTAGTAAATCACACAAACGTGATTTTTAGTTGATTCTTTTTGAAGTAGATTAATAGACAAATTTCCTAGGGCTTCCTATTTTTGTAGGAATTTTAGAGCTCCAGAATTATTCGAAAGTTACAGATTACTACAGACTGTTCTGTTTTTGACAGATTCTGTTTTTCATGTGTTGTTTGCTTATTTTGATGAATCTATGGCTAGTATCGGGGGGTATGAACCATAGAGAAGTTGGAATACATTAGGTTTAACATAAATATAAATAAAGAATGAGTTCATTACAGTACTTTAAAGTGGTGGTTTTCTTTCTTGCACTAACGGAGCTTATGAGATTTCCTGTTGAGTTTTGTGTTGTGAAGTTTTCAAGTTTTGGGTAAAGATTTGATGGACTATGGAATAAGGAGTGGCAAGAGCCTAAGCTTGGGGATTCCCAAGGCACCCCAAGGTAATTCAAGGACAACCAAAATCCTAAGCTTGGGGATGCCCCGGAAGGCATCCCCTCTTTCGTCTTCGTCTATCGGTAACTTTACTTGGAGCTATATTTTTATTCACCACATGATATGTGTTTTGCTTGGAGCGTCTTGTATGATTTGAGGCTTTGCTTTTTAGTTTACCATAATCATCCTTTCTGTACACACCTTTTGGGAGAGACACACATGATTCAGAATTTGTTAGAATACTCTATGTGCTTCACTTATATCTTTTGAGCTAGACAATTTTGCTCTAGTGCTTCACTTATATCTTTTTAGAGCACGGCAGTGGTTTTATTTTGTAGAAATTATTGATATCTCATGCTTCACTTATATTATTTTGAGAGTCTTCCAAAACAACATGGTATTTGCTTTGGTTATAACATTAGTTCTAATGTGATGGGCATCCAAGTTGGGTATAATAAAAACTATCATATAAAGTGCATTGAATATTATGATCAATTTGATGCTTGAAAATTGTTTTGAGATATAAAGGTGGTAATGTTAGAGACATGCTAGTTGGGTAATTATGAAATTAAGAAATACTTGTGTTAAAGTTGGCAAGTCCCGTAGCATGCACTTATGGTAAAAGTTGTGTAACAAATTTGTAGCATGGGGTGCTCTTTTGATTGCCTTCCTTATGAGTGGAGGTCGGGATCGCGCGATGGTTAACTCCTACCAACCCTTCCCCTAGGAGCATGCCTAGTAGTACTTTGCTTTGAGGGCTAAATAACTTTTGCAATAAGTATATGAGTTCTTTATGACTAATGTGAGTCCATGGATTATATGCACTCTTACCCTTCCATCATTGCTAGCCTCTACGGTACCGTGCACTGCCCTTTCTCACATTGAGAGTTGGTGCAAACTTCGCCGGTGCATCCAAACCCCGTGATACGATACGCTCTATCACACATAAACCTCCTTATATCTTCCTCAAAACAGCCACCATACCTACCTATTATGGCATTTCCATAGCCATTCCGAGATATATTGCCATGCAACTTTCCACTGTTCCGTTTATTATGACACGTTCCATCATTGTCATATTGCTTTTGCATGATCATGTAGTTGACATCGTATTTGTCGCAAATCCACCTTCATAATTCTTTCATACATGTCACTCTTGATTCATTGCATATCCCGGTACACCGCCGGAGGCATCCACATAGAGTGATATTTTGTTCTAAGTATTGAGTTGTAAATCAATAAAAGTGTGATGATCTTCATTATTAGAGCATTGGCCCAAGAGAGGAAAGGATGATGGAGACTATGATTCCCCCACAAGTCGGGATGAGACTTCAGACTTTATAAAAATAAAAGAGGCCAAAGAAGCCCAAATAAAAAAAGAGGCCAAACAAGCCCACCAAAAAAATAAAAAAAATGAGAGAAAAAGAGAGAAGGTACAATGTTACTATCTTTTTTCCACACTTGTGCTTCAAAGTAGAACCATGATCTTCATGATAGAGTCTCCTATGTTGTCACTTCCATATACTAGTGGGAATTTTCATTATAGAACTTGGCTTGTATATTCCAATGATGGGCTTCCTCAAAATGCCCCAGGTCTTCGTGAGCAAGCAAGTTGGATGCACACCCACTTAGTTTCTTTTGTTGAGCTTTCATACATTTATAGCTCTAGTGCATCCGTTGCATGGCAATCCCTACTCCTCATGTTGACATCAATTGATGGGCATCTCCATAGACCGTTGATTAGCCTCGTCAATATGAGACTTTCTCCTTTTTTGTCTTCTCCACACAACCTCCATCGTCATATTCTATTCCACCCATAGTGCTATATCCATGGCTTATGCTCATGTATGTCGTGAGAGTTAAAAAAGCTGAAGCGCGTTAAAAAGAATGAACCAATTGCTTGGCTGAAACCGGGGTTGTGCATGATGGGAGTATTTTGTGTGACGAAAATGAAGCATAGACTAACTATATGATTTTGTAGGGATAAGCTTTCTTTGGCCATGTTATTTTGATAAGACATGATTACTTTGTTAGTATGTTTGAAGTATTACTATTTTTATGTTAATATGAACTTTTATCTTGAATCATTTGGATCTGAACAATCATGCCACAATAAACAAAGTTACATTGAGAAATATGCTAGGTAGCATTCCACATCAAAAATTCTGTTTTTATCATTTACCTACTCGAGGACGGGCGGGAATTAAGCTCGGGGATGCTTGATACGTCTCCAACGTATCTATAATATTTTATTGTTCCATGCTATTATATTACTCGTTTTGGATGTTTATGGGCTTTACTATACACTTTTATATCATTTTTGGGACTAACCTATTAACCAGAGGCCCAACCCAAATTGCTGTTTTTTTTGCCTATTTCAGTGTTTCACAGAAAAGGAATATCAAACGGAGTCCAAACAGCATGAAACCTTCGGGAGAGATCTTTTTGGAACAAACACAATCCAGGAGACTTGGAGTGGACGTCAAGAAGCAAACGAGGCAGCGACGGGGGTCTAGGGCATGCCCTAGGGGGGTGGGCCCGCCACCACCCTCATGGGCCCCTCGTGGCTCCCCTGACCGACTTCCTTCGCCTATATATACTTGCATACCCTGAAAACATCCAGGAGCACCACGAAACCCTATTTCCACAACCGCAACCTTCTGTACTCGGGAGATCCCATCTTGGAGCCTTTTCCGATGCTCTGCCAGAGGGGGAATCGATCATGGAGGGCTTCTACATCAACATCATAGCCTGTCCGATGAGTTGTGAGTAGTTTACCACAGACCTTCGGGTCCATAGTTATTAGCTAGATGGCTTCTTCTCTTTCTTTGAATCTCAATACAATGTTCTCCTCGATCTTCCTGGAGATCTATTCGATGTAACTCTTTTTGCAGTGTGTTCGTCGAGATCCGATGAATTGTGGGTTTATGATCAAGTTTATCTATGAGAAATATTTGGATCTCCTCTGATTTTTTTATGTATGATTGGTTATCTTTGCAAGTCTCATTATCAGTTTGGTTTGGCCTACTAGATTGATCTTTCTTGCAATGGGATAAGTGCTTAGCTTTGGGTTCAATCTTGCGGTGTCCTTTCCCAGTGACAGCAGGGGCAGCAAGGCACATATTGTATTGTTGCCATCGAGGATAAAAAGATGGGGTTTATATCATATTGCATGAGTTTATCCCTCTACATCATGTCATCTTGCCTAATGCGTTACTCTGTTCTTTTGAACTTAATACTCTAGATGCATGCTGGATAGCGGTCGATGTGTGGAATAATAGTAGTAGATGCAGAATCGCTTCGATCTACTTGTTGCAGACGTGATGCCTATATACATGATCATGCCTAGATATTCTCATAACTATGCACTTTTCTATCAATTGCTTGACAGTAATTTTTTCACCCACAGTAATACTTATGCTATCTTGAGAGAAGCCACTAGTGAAACCTATGGCCCCTGGGTCTATTTTCCATCATATAAGTTTCCGATATACTTTATTTTGCAATCTGTACTTTTCAATCTATATCATAAAAATACCAAAAATATTTATCTTATTTTATTATCTCTATCAGATCTCACTTTCGCAAGTGGCCGTGAAGGGATTGACAACCCCTTTATCACGTTGGTTGCGGGGTTCTTGTTTGTTTTTGTAGGTACGAGGGACTTGCGTGTAGCCTCCTACTGGATTGATACCTTGGTTCTCAAAACTGAGAGAAATACTTACGCTACTTTGCTGCACCACCCTTTCCTCTTCAAGGGAAAACCAACGCAGTGCTCAAGAGGTAGCAGCCAGCTAGAGAGCAACAACGGTCATGAACATGCATTATGCATAAGTAACATTGGATACTAGCATGAGTAGGATATGAACACCATGAACATAAATATCATAGTGGCTATGTTGGTTTTGATTCAACTACATGCATGAACATGTGCCAAGTCAAGCCACTCAAACATTCAGAGGAGGATACCATATCATTATACTACATCACAATCGTTTTAACGCAATTTTGATATCCAAGATAAGTCATTATTCACTCCTAGCTACTTATGCATGGCATGAGAAACTATAATCTCTGGTTGTTATTGCAAACATGTTTGATCATAATAGGCCGAAGCATGGATACTAGGTTAAACATATTTACAAAAATAGAACAAGTCGAGTTCATACCTGTTTCTCTCTGCCACGGCCAGTTCATCTAATATCGTCATTATTGCCTTTCACTTGCACGACCAAACGATTTGAAATAATAATAGTGCAAGAGTGTCGTGGACTAAGCTGGAATCTGCAAACATTTTATTCAAGAGGAGAAGACAAGGTAATACGGGCTCTTTGTTAGATCAACAATAATGCAAGTGAGAGCCACTCAACATTTTCATCGCGGTCTTCTCCTCGGCATGACTCGATAAAAGAAAAAGAAATTCAAAGAAACACACTAAAATATTTTTGGAGTTTTTGGTTTCTCGAAGGCAAGCAAACGAACAAAAAGGGAAAAGCAAAAACGAGAAAAAACTATTTACACGGGAAAGCTCTCAACAAGTAAAAGAAGAATAAGGGATTTTTTTTGGGGTTGTCTTTTTAGTGCTACAACAATTTAAACTAGGAAGAAAAAACAAAAAGAAGCAAGAAACATATTTTTGGATTTTCTCAAAAAAAAAATCAAACACACAAGAAGAAAGCGAGAAAAATAATTTAAGCATGGTTGATACAATGAACAAGTGTGGACACCGACAACTGGAGTGAAATGTGTGAATATGAATGTAATGTCGGTGGGAATACGTACTCCCCCAAGCTTAGGCTTTTGGTCTAGCTTGTTAATCACCAGTCGTAGAAGCCATGAGGTCCAATGTTGAAGTGCTGGGGAGCAAGCACCATAGGGTCCCACTGCTGGGGCTCTGCCTGTGCCGCCGGCAGGTTGTTTCGGTAAGCGATAATGTCCTCAGGCATAACTCTCTATCCATTCCTGGCAACATAATCAAACAAAGCAGGTACAGGCAAGGGGATAACATCATGAGTGTTCTCACTAAAAACTAAATTGTGAGGCAAGTCAAGATCAGGGTGATCGACAGCAAGAAACTGATGGTCCACCATAGATGCTCTGTCTAGGTAAACCTTGGGCAAGGGGTGATCATGTTGGCGTATCTGCACATTGAAGTGGGTCGCCAAACGAGTAGCGTAAATGCCCCCATGTATTTTACCCATGAATCTGTCAAGGTGAAGGAGATGTGCCACAATAGCTCCCAAGCTAAAAGTATTGTCGCCATAAAGTGCACAATGCAAAACAACAAAGTCTAGGGTGCTAAGTGAACCCACATTCTCTCTCGCTAGCAAGCACTTTGCGATAAATAAAGCAAAATAATGCATGGCAGGAAACTGCAAGCTAGTGGTAGTGGTGCCTGATACTCCTCCCTCATCCCCCACTGTTAGAGTACGGTAAAAACCATCAAACTCTGAGGGCCTAGGCTCTACCAAACCCCCATCAGAAGGAAACATGCATATTTCACAAAATTCAATAAGTGGGATCTGGCAGTTTTCATCATATAAATTAAATGACAACTCAGGGGGATTATTCCTAGAATGAAAATGAAAGTTTTACACAAAGGATTTTGTGAGGAGATGATACTGTTTGCATTCAGCTGCGATGAACTCGGTGAGGCCGGCATTAGCAGCATATTGGTTGAACTCTTGGAGGATTCCGGCCTCTTCAATGAAATCATTGTCCGGTGACTCACACGGTCGTAGTTCCGCCAACCTCGGGGTATAAAGATCATTTTCAGAGGACTGCCCAACAACCCCCTTGGTGTTCTTAGAAGAAAACTTCCTGAAGATATTCATCTTTTTCCTATGAACAAAATTCTGAAATTTTTAGTCCACAAAATTTTTCTCAACAAAACTTCACAAAATTGATAGCAAGTACTCATAGGGATGCATAGAAGCCAAAGCAAGCATTCAAACTACTTAGAACTCTAAGAATTTAACATGCAAGATCATCTATAGTAGCACCAAGAGTATCTAATTATTCTAAATATAAACCACTAAAAACAAACACTAATTCGACACAATGAGGAGTCACATACCAAGCAACAAATCCTCGAAACAGTTTTGGAAATGGAGCTTCGAGCAAAGAGATCGAAATCCGCGGTCTCGGGAGCAAGAACACGAGAGAGTGTGTGTTGGTGATTTTTTCTGGGTGAATGGAGTGGTGTGGGATGAAGAAGTAAGTGAGGGGGCCCACCAGGTGGGCAGCACCCACCAGGGCGCGCCTGGGGGTGCTGGCGCGCCCAGGTGGGCTGTGCACCTCGTGCACCTCCCTTAGGTATTATTTGCACCAGAAATTCATAAATATTCAGAAAAAACGTGTTAGATTTTTAGAGCATTCTAAGAACTTCTTTGGGTCATTTTTTATTGCACGAAAAAAGCAGAAAATAGACAAAGCATGGCATTTTATTTTATTTAACTAATAAAAACAGAAAACAAAAGGTAGGGACAGAAGATAGTGCTTACTAAATTCATTAACTTCATACCTCTCAAAAACGATCCATTAATAAGGTTGATCAAGTCTTATTAACAACCACTTTTGATTAGCATGAAATCGAAGAACTTTCGTAAATCACTAAGTTGCCTCAAGGGGGATATGATGTCCCCAACAATAAGCATTTCATATTTCTTTTTGAGAGTAGGTAGAGGTAGTTGAAAACTTCCAATAGTGATTGTCGGAGATTTTTCAATAACATTAATACCATTCACTTGGAATTGTTTATTCGGAAAGTGCATTGTATGCTCATTACCATTGATATGAAAAGTGACCTTGCTTTTATTGCAATCAATAACAACCCCTGCAGTATTCAAGAAGGGTCTACCAAGGATAATCGACATGTTTTCATCCTCGGGCATCTCAAGTATAACAAAGTCAGTCAAAATAGTAACATTAGCAACAACAACGGGCACATCCTCACAAATACCGATAGGTATGGCAGTTGATTTGTCAGCCATTTGCAATGATATTTCAGTAGGTGTGAGTTTATTCAAATCAAGTCTTTTATATAAAGAGAAAGGCATAACACTAACACCAGCTCCCAAATCACATAAAGCAGTTTTCACATAATTTCTTTTAATGGAGCAAGGTATAGTTGGTATTCCCGGATCTCCAAGTTTTTTAGGTACTCCATCTCTAAAAGTGTAATTACCAAGCATAGTGGAGATTGCAGCTTACGGTATTTTTCTCTTATTAGTGATGATGTCTTTCATGTACTTTGCATAAGGAGGCATTTCAAGATATCAGTCAAGCAGGTACGCAAAAAGACTGGCCTAATCATTTCAGCAAAGCGTTCAAATTCTTCATCGTATTTATTTTTAGCTGACTTAGGTGGAAAGGGCATAGGCTTTTGAACCCATGGTTCTCTTTCCTTCCCATATTTTCTAGCAACAAAGTCTCTTTTGTCATATCTGTTATTCCTAGGTTGTGGGTTATCAAGATCAATAGCTCGTTCCATCTCAACATCATTATCTGGTTCTTTAGCATTAGGTTGAGTGTCTTCATGAAGTTCATCATTATCTTTTTCATTATCGAAAGGTGAGTGTTCATTACCAGATTGAGTTTCAGCATTAGAGATAGAAACTTCATTATCATTATTAGGAGGTTTTTCTATTTCAGGTTCACTAGAGGCAGGGAGAGTCTTATCATTTTTCTCTTGTTTTTCTTTTTAGAAAAACTAGGTGTAGTGGTGTTGTTCCTTTGAGAATCTTGTTCAATTCCCTTTGGGTGTCCCTCAGGATAACGTGGTTCCTGAGTCATTTTACCTCCTCTAGTTGCTACTCTAACAACAAAGTCACTTATATTATTGTTCATTTCATCAAGTAACTCTCTTTGAGATTTAGCAACTTGTTCTAATTGAGTTTGAACCATAGAGGCATGTTTTCCTACACCTCTAACATCATTTGAGATTTTAAATAACAAGTCACTTAAGCGAGCAATCATATCAGAGTTGTATTTCAATTGTTTCATAACATTTGCATTGAAGTGATCATGCTTTATAATGTAATTATCAAACTCATAAAGGCATTGACTAGGATGTTTGTTACGAGGATCATCACTATCATTGAATTTCATTAAAGATTTTACCTCTACCACCTTGGGTGGTGGTGGTGCTTCAAGCCCATGTATTTCTTCGATAGGTGGTAAATTTTTAACATCCTCGGCCTTAATACCTTTTTCCTTCATAGATTTCTTTGCCTCTTGCATATCTTCAGGACTGAGATATAAGATACCCCTCTTCTTTGGAGTGGGTTTAATAGGTGTTTCAGGAGGAGTCCAATCATCATAATTTTTCAATATATTATTCAATAATTCTTTAGCTTGCTCAATAGTTTGTTCCCTGAAAACACAACCAGCACAACTATCTAGGAAGTCCCTAGAAGCATCGGTTAGTCTATTATATAAGATATAAAGTATTTCATTTTTCTTAAGACGATGATCAGGCAAAGCATTAAGCAATTGGAGAAGCCTCCCCCAAGCTTGTAGGAGGCTCTCTTCTTCAATTTGCATAAAGTTAAATATTTCATGCAAGGCAGCTTGTTTCTTATGAGTAGGGAAATATTTTTCAGGGAAGTAATAGATCATATTATGGAGATTATGCACACAACCAGGAGCAAGAGTATTGTACCAAGATTTAGCATCACCCTTTAATGAGAGCGGAAATAACTTGATAATATAGTAATAGCGAGTTTTCTCATCATGAGCAAAAAGGGTAGCTATATCATTCAATTTAGTAAGATGTGCCACAACAATTTAAGTTTCATAACCATGGAAAGGATCAGATTCAACCAAAGTGATTAACTCTGGGTTGACAGAGAATTCATAATCCTTATCAGCAATAACAATAGGTGAAATAGCAAATTTAGGATCACATTTCATTTTAGCATTCAGAGATCTTTCTTTATACTTGCACAATAATTTCTCTAGACCATCTCTATCCTTACAAGCAAGATTATCTCTAGTTGCCTCCTCACTCATAGTATAACCTTTCGGTACTTTTGGCAATTCATATCTAGGAGGACTAGTTCTAGTAGGTGTTTCAAGATTTTCAGTTTCAAGTTCATCATCAGATTCGACAATATCATGTTGCCTTACTCTAGCAATTTGTTCATCAAGAAATTCACCTAGTGGCACATCATCATCAAGCAAGGTACTAGCATCATCATGAGTAGTATTCATAGCAGAAGTAGCATCATCAATAACTTGCGACATGTCAGAATTAATAGCATGTTGTGGAGTCGCAAGGTTACTTATAACAGAAGGTGAATCTAAAGCAGAACTGGATGACAGTTCCTTACCTCCGCTCGTCTTTGAAGGAAAAATCTTAGTCTTAGCATCCTTCAGATTCTTCATAGTGATAATATGATAATAATCCCAAGTGACTCAACAAATATAGCTATGCTACCCAGCAATGACGCCAGAAAAAGGTCTTGATAACCCACAAGTATAGGGTATCGCAACAGTTTTCGAGCGTAGAGTATTCAACCCAAGTTTATAGATTCGACACAAGGGGAGCCAAAGAATATTTGAAGGTATTAGCAGCTGAGTTGTCAATTCAACCACACCTGGAGGTTAATTATCTGCAGCAAAGTGATTAGTAGCATAGTAGTATGATAGTTTTGATGATAGTAGCAGCAGCAACAGTAACGGTAACAGTGATAGCAGTGATATTGTAGCAGTAACGACAGCAGTAGCAACAGTAGTAACTAAGCAAGAACAATATAAGATAAATTTGTAGGCATTGGATCGGTGACTCGTCGGATGATATTCATCATGAGATAGTTATAACCTAGGGCGATACGGCACTAGCTCTAGTTCATAAATATAATGTAGGCATGTGTTCCGTAAATAGTCTTACGTGCTTATGGAAAGAACTTGCATGACATCTTTTGTCCTACCCTCCTGTGGCAGCGGGGTCCTATTGGAAACTAAGGGATATTAAGGTGTCGGTGTACTAGAGTAGGGGTACCCTAGTATCCCGAACTTGTGCACGGGCAGTTGCAGCACCCCGCGGCAAGGCTTGCCGGGCGACCGCCAAGGTCCTCCGTGGTTCCTTTGGAGCCATTCAAGAACAAAGTATTCAAGCCAAGGAGACAAGGCCCCGGCAAGAGGAGCTTGCCGGGAAGGCCAACCAAGGCATCTCAAAGAACTTGCCGCGACGCGCCGCGCGTCCCGGCAAGGCCCGGTGAGCGACAAGCTTCCGAACGCGACAAGACAACGACCGCGGCAAGGCGCTTGCCGCGGCAAGCGGTCACTCTGTGCCCACGCTCCAGCGCATCCACCAACGTGTCGCCCTGGGGCCTTTCCAGGAGCACGTGGCGGGAGGCTGTGCAGCCAGCGGTGTGCAGTGGCAAACGGTGCTGACAAGATTGCCATCGTGGCAGGCGGTGGCGCCCCTGAAAGTCCCTTTTTGCACTGTTTAGGCGACACAGACGGGCATTTAATGCCTTTGTCCCCTGCCGTCAGGGCTAGGTAGGATGCACTGTAGAGGTAGCTGTACCAACCACCTCTCTTTTTACACTTTTACCCTTGTTTACATTGCCACCTGTCGGTGACCCCTTGATCATATAAAAGGAGGCCCATGCGCAACATAAAGGGGGGTTCGGCTCAGTTCGAAACCAGAGAACACCCACGCTCGGTCTCGTTAGCCGCTCACATGTACTGTAACACTCAGCGCTCTCGAGCAAGAACACAATACAATCAGACAAGCAGCAGTAGGAGTGTTATCTCTCTGGAGAGCTCCGAAGCTGGGTAAACTGCTCGTGTGTTTCGCCTCGATCTGCTCTTCGTGCGACCTCCGCCCCCCGCCGAACCGAAAAGGGGCTCGGTCTGCCGGCCCCATAGGTGTTCGTGGATCAGTTTCCCCGACATCTTTGGCGCGCCAAGTAGGGGGCGTCGAGGTTGTGTGAACCTGATCCGGCGTTCACACGAGCTAGATCTTCGTTTTCTTCATCGACATGCCACCGAAGAAGAAGGCTTCGGAGGCAGGTGCTCCGTCCACGTCGGCCCCACCACCACTGGCACAAGCGAGTGGTGGGGTAGACGCTGGCGGAAGAACGGGCGCCGGCGAGGAAACTCACGGTGCTGCCAGACCCAAGGACAAGGCTGCGCAGACCTCGGCGTCCGTACATCCACCGCGCCCATCTCAGGAGGCGCGGGACCGACAGCGTCATGGTATTCGCAGTACCATACGTTTGTTGGACCAAGAACAAGCTGGTGGATCCCGGGGTGCTCAAGACCAGCATGCACGCCAACGTGCCAACACGAGTGAGACACGGTCGCCCGGACGGGATAATGGTCCTTCTAACATAGTTAGAAGTCCGAGCATATCCCGCTCCTCGCGCCGTCCGCCACTGCCACCCACCACTCCGGCAGAAGCTTTGGCGTGAGCTCAACTGCTCCTAGATTACCCTCCGACGTCGGACAAGATCGACGAATGGAGGGCCACCATTCAGAGTCTCATCGTCTACGCCAATGGCGACACTCCACGGCAGCCGAGCACGTCGCTGCCGCGGCAGGGTTGCCAGGCGCGAGCCGGTGGCGACGAAACTGGTGGGGGTGCAACCACCATGCAATCTGCACCCCGAAGGCCAAGATCGCCTACTCGCCGGGTCCACCTCGACAGCGACTCCACCGCATCGTCGGATCCACGAGCCTGTCGCGATCAGCGCCAAGTTCTTCACGATCGACAACAAGAAGACGCTCGTACTCCCATCGAGCGCCGAAGAGAAGCGCGGCGTCAATCAGACAACCTCGCTGGGCCCTCTATTGACATGCACGCGCCAGGGGAACCAGGCGACTTGCCGTACGCGGTAGGTTGCCCTGTGTTCACTCGTGAGCTGCGGCAAGTCCAGTGGCCCAGCAAGAAGAGTTTCAAGCCAGATGTGCCAGAGAAGTATGATGGCAAGATGCATCCGTCGGAGTTCCTCAGCATCTACACCATTGCGGTGCAAGCTGCCGGGGGGCGGGACGACAAGATCCTCGCCAACTACTTCCCGCTGGTACTCAAGCCCAACATCAGATCCTGGCTCATGCACTTGCCGGACAACTCCATATCCTCCTGGGCGGATCTGTGCCATCAGTTTGTCGGCGCCTTTACAGGCGGCCACAAGCCTCATGGCCAAGAAAGCGACCTTCATCTGCTCGCCCAGAAGGAAGGAGATCCTCTGCGCAAGTACATTCAGAGATTCAGCAACGTGCAGCACAACATCCCAGACGTCCACCCTGCCGCGGTAATCAGCGTGTTCCATCAGAACGTGCAGAACCGCAGGATGCGGGAAGAGATGGCAATGTGCAAGATCAGAGACGTCAGTGAGCTATATGCCTTGGCCGACAAGTGCGCGCGTGCTGAGGAAGGGAGGAGACTCCCCGGAGAAAATGCAGGAGCAGGAGGATCTGACAGTGAGGAGACTGCCCCGGCAAGGAAAAACCGGCGGCGGAACAATAGGAAGAAGAAAGGTAAAGAGGTGCTAGTTGTTGAGCAGTCCGGCAACGGAGGTGGCGCCAACAAAGCCAAAACTGGTGGCTCCGGCAAGGAGATCGCCGCAGAGGCTGTGGCAGTCGCCGACAAGCAGGACGGCAACAACAAGCAGTATTGCAAGATCCACCGCACTAAGGGCCATGATCTCCAGAGCTGCAAGAAGGCCGAGCAGCTTGTTGAGCAGCAGAAGGCTGAATACGAGCGACGTGACAAGGAGAAGGCCCAGGAAGGTGCTGGAGGAGCTGGCAAGAAACGTCCCGGCCGAGGAGGACGCAGCGGCAATGCCAAGAAGCGGCAAGGAGACAGACCTCCTCGTGGCTGCGACAAGGATGAAGACGACGATGACGACGAAGACATGGATGACGAGGAGACCGATGAGCAGGAGTTCCAGAAAGCCACGGAGGTCCTGTGCGTTGACGGCGGTGCTTCTCTGCATACTTCACACCACCAGCTCAAGCAATGGGTGTGGGAAGTCAATGCAGCAGAACCACCCATCGAGTCACGCAAGCCTCTGAAATGGTCCAGCACGCCTATCATCTTTGATATTGAGGACCACCCTGATCGCATAACTGCGGTCGGGTGCTTATCGATGTTGGTTTCACCAACTATCCGCAACCTCAAGGTCACCAAGATGTTAGTTGACGGCGGGGCCGGTTTGAATCTGATCTCCTCCGCGGTGCTCCAGAAACTCCAGATCCCTGACAGCGAGCTCGAAGAGACCGGCACGTTCCAAGGAATCAACCCGGGAAGGAGCAAGCCGAAGGGAAAGATCATGTTGCCGGTGACATTTGGCAGCGAGTTGAACTTCAGGACTGAGAGGGTCACTTTTGACGTTGCTGACTTCCCATTGCCTTATAATGGGATACTTGGCCGCCCAGCGCTCGCCAAGTTCATGGTAGCCTCTCACTATGCCTACAATATGCTGAAGATGCCAGGCCCGATAAGTGTCATCTCTGTCCCTAGCGACAAGAAGGATGCTCTTATCTGCGCCGACAAGATCTACCGGGAAGCAGCAGCCGCCACAGATCGCAAGTCACTTGCCGCTGAAGCTCCCGGGGGGAGGAAGAAGACCAATTTCGGCAAGAGCTCTGATGCCCACTCCGGCAAGCGCACCTCTTCGGAGTGCTGCGCTACCGTCGAGGACGCACCATCGAGCTCCACCGGCAAGTGTAAGAAGGCAATGGCAGCTCCACCAGAGACCATGAATGTATCCGCCAAGGAGGACGGCACTGGTGGTACATTCACCATCAGTGCCACTCTCGACCCCAAATAGGAAAGCGTGCTCGTTGCTTTCCTGCGGGCGAATGTCAACGTGTTTGCATGGCAACCGTCTGACATCCCCGGTGTTCCCAAGAAAGTAATCGAGCACCACTTGGCCGTCTGTCCTCATGCGCGGCCCGTCAAGCAGAAAGTCAGGAAGCAGGCAGTGGAGCGCCAAGAGTTCATCACAGAAGAAATCAAGAAATTGGAAGCAGCAGGCCTTGTCAGAGGAGTGCTCCATCCCACGTGGTTGGCCAATCCTGTAGTCGTGCGCAAGGCTAACGGAAAATGGAGGCTCTGTATCGACTTCATTGATGTCAATAAAGCTTGTCCCAAAGACCCATTTCCCTTGCCGCGCATCGACCAGATTGTTGACTCCACAGCTGGATGTGACTTGCTTTCATTTCTTGATGCATACTCAGGATACCATCAGATCTTCATGGCAGAAGAAGATGAGGAGAAGACCGCGTTCATCACCCCGTGTGGCACGTACTGTTTCGTACGGATGCCTTTCGGTTTGAAGAATGCTGGTTCAACATTCGCAAGGGTAGTCCACCACGCTTTTGAACCGCCAATACACAGAAATGTGGAAGCCTACATGGATGACATAGTGGTCAAAAGCAAGGACAGGACAACCCTGATTCAAGATTTAGATGAGACATTTGCAAATCTGCGCAAGATCAACCTCAAGCTGAACCCCGAGAAGTGTGTGTTTGGAGTCCCCTCCTGCAAGCTTCTCGGGTTCTTTGTGTCTTAGCGGGGAATTGAAGCCAACCCCGACAAGATCAAGGCCATTGAGCAAATTGAAGCACCAAAACACGTCAAGGATGTATGAAGGCTTGCCGGTTGCGTGGCTGCTCTCAGCAGGTTTATCTCCAGATCTGCTGAGCGCGCCCTGCCATTTTTCAAAATATTGAAAAAGGCAGGTCCAATGAAATGGACTCTAGAGGCGGAGGCTGCGTTGCAGGATTTGAAGAGATACCTGTCCTCCACTCCAACACTTGTCGCACCTAAGCCACAAGAGAAGTTGCTGCTATATATAGCGGCAACCAATCAAGTGGTTAGTGCTGCGTTAGTGGCGGAGAGGGAGGCAGATGATGAGCCAGCAACCACGGCAGATGCATCCAGCGACAAGCAAGGGGCTACGCCGACAAGCTCTGGTCCTGACAAGAATGGATCTGCGCAGGAGTGTGAGAAGATGCGGAAAAGAATGGTGCAGCGCCCAGTTTACTTTGTCAGTTCCCTTCTGCAGGGAGCTAGGTCAAGGTACTCTGGTGTGCAGAAGTTGCTTTTCGGCCTTCTCATGGCCTCGAGAAAGCTGCGCCATTACTTTCAAGCACATGAGATCACAGTGGTCACTCGCTTTCCGCTGAAGAGGATACTGCAAAATCCCGAAGCAACAGGAAGGATTGTCGAGTGGGCACTGGAACTGTCAAGCTTTGGCCTCAAGTTTGAGAGCACTTCAACTATCCAAAGCAGGGCATTGGCAGAGTTCATAGCAGAGTGGACGCCAACACAAGATGAAGAAATTCCAGAGACGAGCATCCCTGTCAAAGAGGCAAACAAAGAGTGGTTGACGTACTTTGATGGTGCCTTCTCGCTGCAAGGCGCCGGTGCGGGCGTGCTGCTTGTCGCACCCACCAGAGAGCACCTCAAGTACGTGGTCCAGATGCATTTTCCCAAGGAGCAAGCAACAAACAATACTGCAGAGTATGAGGGTTTGCTTGCCGGTCTCAGGATCGCGGCAGACCTTGGGATCAAGAAGCTCATTGTCAGGGGTGACTCACAGCTTGTCATCCGCCAAGTAAACAAGAGTTATCAGAGTCCGTTGATGGAAGCTTATGTTGACGAAGTGAGAAAGCTAGAAGAACACTTTGACGACTTGCAAATGGAACATGTTCCAAGAGCTCAGAATGACATTGCTGATGGCCTGTCAAAGTGCGCTGCACTTAAGTTACCTGTGGAACCAAGAACCTTCGTGCTCAAGCTAACTCAACCGATTGTAGCACCATCGACTAGACAGAGCAAGAAGAGGAAGTTGATTTCTGGCGACTATTTTCCGGCCGAGCTCCCCGAAGCCGCCGACAAGAAGGTCCCCAAGATCAACGCCAAGAGTGCTGAGGAGCAGTCTGCTCCGACAAGCCCTAGGGTTTGTTCCGTTGAAGCAACGCTCCCGACAAGTTTTGCTCTGGCAAGCTTGCCGGGGAACGTCAAGCTCCAGCTGAGACGCAGGTTCTTGCCGTAGAAGCGGATGTTCCCGCAGCAGGAGATGTGCCTTTAATCCTTGTTGTCGAGCCACAAGCTCCAGCATGGGCACAGCAGATTGTTCATTTCCTTCAGACAGGAGAACTTCCCGAAGAGCAAGAAGAAGCGGAAAGAGTATCCCGGCAGTCAAGTATGTACCAGTTTGTCGATAGCACACTATACAGAAGAAGACTCAACGGTGTGAAATTGAAGTGTATTCACCGGGAAGACGGACAGAAGCTGTTGGCAGAGATACACGGAGGCATATGTGGTCACCACATTGGTGCAAGAGCACTTGCCGGCAAAGCGTTCCGGCAAGGTTTCTTTGGCCGACAGCCCTCCAGGATGCAACTGCACAAGTAACCAAATGTGAAGCGTGCCAGTTCCATTCCAAGCAGATACACTAGCTAGCTCAAGCTCTCCAGACGATCCCTTTATCCTGGCCATTTTTGGTCTGGGGGCTCGACATCCTCGGCCCCTTCCCCTGAGCTGTCGGGGGCTTTGAGTACTTGTACGTTGCAATCGACAAGTTCACAAAGTGGCCGGAAGTGGAACCAGTGAGGAAGGTGACAGCACAGTCAGCAGTCAAGTTCTTCAGGTCAATTGTTTGCCGTTTCGGGACCCCTAACAGGATCATCACCGACAACGGCACACAATTCACGAGCCGCACCTTCATGCAGTACGTCCAAGATCTTGGCGCCAAAGTCTTCTTTGCTTCTGTTGCTCATCCGAGAAGTAACGGCCAGGCAGAGAGGGCGAACGCTGAAGTGCTGCGCGGGCTCAAGACCAGAACTTTCGACAGGCTGCGCAAGTGCGGAAGGAACTGGATCGAGGAGCTGCTGGTGGTTCTTTGGTCGATCAGAACGACACCAAATCGAGCCACCGGCCAGACACCTTTCGCTCTAGTCTATGGAGCAGAGGTAGTTCTCCCCACGGAACTCGTATACAGACCACCTCGAGTGCTCGCTTATGACGAGCTTGAGCAAGAGCAGCTGCGGCAAGATGACGCGCTGCTCCTTGAGGAAGATCGTCTTCAGGCTGCTGTACGAGCTGCTCGATACCAGCAAGCTTTGCGCCGCTACCATAGCCGCAAAGTTAATGCCAGAAGCTTCGAGGAAGGCGACCTTGTTCTTCGGCGCATTCAGTCCACCAAGAATTCCAACAAGTTGACGCCGAAGTGGGAAGGCCCTTACCGGGTGAAACGAGTCACTAGGCACGGCGCTGTCTGCCTTGAGACCAAAGATGGGCATTCCGGTGAGCAACTCCTGGAACATTGAGCATCTTCGTAAGTTTTACCCGTAGGGCGCGGTTGCCGGAACCTGTTCCGGCAACCACCTTTTGTACAAGTCTTGCCGATGTTGCATGTAATCCTTTGTACAAAGCCGGGCGCAGATCCCGTGCATAAGTAAAGCTTACGTGTTGCGCACATCTTGTCAATTTTATGCTTTCTCCATTATATTGCATATATTATCTGACACTTTGTGCAGCACCCACACCCGGTAAGTAATAACGAGCCACAGGGCTCCATAACTTTATTTTCTCTTCTTTCTTCTCAAAGAAAGGAAGGTTCCCTCGCACACAAGTTAACCAGGGGGAAGGAGAAGGAGAAGGTAATGGTGTGGGCCACCAGGCGTTGCTCGAGTAAGTTTCACCTTATCGGGAAGCAAACGACAGAAAAGCTAAGTTGCCAAAAGTTTGAGCAATCAGTTTTTAAAATTTTAAGTTATCTTCCTTAAACGATAAGTACTTTGTATGGAAAACCTGTGCGCGGAGGAGCCAACTCGTAGCTAGTCGCGCCCTTACTTTGTTTCGAGTCCGCTCAACAACTTAAGAGAGCTGCAACTAGTTGCGACAAGGTTGCTTGTCGGAAGCGGCACCGCCAGCAGGCTGCTGACGTTCCGCACTCAGCGCTCGCGGCTCGGGTGCCTGCACCGACAAGTTCCCTAAAAGCGTAGGGTAAAAACATACAAAGGAAGGAATCTAGTAAAGGAAATAACATAGCAATCGATACCACAAATAGAGTTATATTACAAGATAGCTTGTCGCAGCTCTAACAGACTGTTTTCATAACATGATTAGCAGCGACAAGGGAAAAGAAGAAACAGGCGGCCTAATCTACGCGATCGCCCTCAACCCTCCTGATCTCGCTCACCTTGTCCACAATGGGTGCGACAAGGGCCTTGAGCGCTTCCAGATTGGTGTCCGGCGGCAAGGATTTGAGGACGTTGGTGAGGTTGAGGCCTGGGTTGCGGAAGGCCACCTTCATCAGCATCTTCTGGAGAGCTCCTGCGCAGATCTTGCGCGACTCGTCGGCCAGCTGCTTGGGGATCTTCTCCCGGAGTCGCTGGAGTGCCGTCGCCACGCCCTTGAAGAACAAGCTAAGCTTGGCGCTGGGTTGGAGGTGCTCGTCGGAGGAGTATCCAAGATCCTCCATCCCCAGCTCCGTCAGCTCCCTGTTCGATGGCGGCGGCAACTGTCCACAAGACCCTCGGTCCAGTGCTCCACGTTATCCCTGAAGGTATCTGGGGTAACGGCAGCACTCGCTATCAGCGCCTCATCGACCTTGATCTCCTCCCTGGCCTCGTCAGCATCTTGGTCAGGGTGGTCAGCTTCAGCTCGAGATCCGCGTTGGAGTCCTTGACGGCGCTGAGTTCCTTGCTCCTCTCGCGAGACGGCCCCTGCGCTCGCCAAGTGTAGGGCGTCTTCTCGCGCTCATGCTGAGTGCAGCAAGCTCCTCGCCGCTCTTCGTCAGATTGGCCTCCAGCTGCAATAACTCTTGTCTCCAGCTCCTTCTTGCGGCTCAAGCAGCTGCGGCAGCATCCTTTGCTTCCTTGAGGGAATCGCCAAACGTTCGCTCGCGCGCAGCAAGCTCCTCCTCGTGGCTGTCCAGATTGACCTTCCGCTGCACCAGCTCGCCTTCTCGTGCGGATTGCTTCTCGGCAGCAAGCCTTTGTTCCTCCTCAGCTTCGGCCTTCTCGAGAAGGAAGGCTGTACGCTCCTCGGCGAGTCGCTCCCGCTCCTGTGCCAGGGACCGGAGAGCTTCTTGATTGAGGCCCCGGAGCTCCTCCGCGCGTTTCTCCATATCAACTCCCGCCCTCGCAACAAGCGCTTCTCGAGAAGCCAGCTTGGCTTGTCGGGCGCGGTAGAGTGACAGCAGCTTCCGCAGCAGCTGCTCCTCCTCAGGCTCGTCGCTGCTGCCTGGCGCGTCGACCAACGACAGCCCAGCGGAGGCGAGCAGCTCTTCATCGAAATTCTCCCCTTCGACTGGCGCCCTGGAGCTTGACGCCCAGGGAAGCTTGATGAAGATGCCATCGCCGGCCTTCAGATAGGCGCCAGGCTGGGGCTCTTCAGAGCTTGACGTTGCAGCAGCGGCAGAGGGATCGGCGGTCGGTGCAGCGCCTGGTGCTCCTGCGGCCTCGGGGCCGTCAGTGCGATCGCCAGACCCCTCGCCTGCTTCTACGGCGGCAGCCCTGGCGGCCTCCTCGCCGGCAGGATCATCAGCACCGGCCTCTTCTTTGATGACGGCGGCGTCATCGTTGTTGCCGTGTGCGTCCTCCTCACCGGCGTCCTCGGTCTCCATCGGCTCCATGGCAGATGGATCTGACGAACGGAAGAGGGAGAAGAGTCAAGCAAATACTCAAAGAGAAAATCAGAAGAAGAAAAACACAAGGGAAGTTCTTAAGCAAGTGGATTACCTGAGCTGGGATCTGCGGTCGTGGTCTCAACCACCAAAGGATCGCTGGTGCCGTCCCTTGCCGGAGAACTGTCCCTTGCCGGAGAGTTCTCCCTTGCCGGGGAGCGCTCCCTTGCCGGGGACTCCTCCCTCGGCGGCGTAGTCGAAGTAGATGGCACTTCGGGAGCAGCTTCCGGGCGCCCCTGGTGAGGCTGTTCTGCTCCTACACAAATCCATCAGTCAAGATATTAGCAAAGGAAAGAGCACTCATGCGTGCCTGACAGCAGTAAGGAAACTATGAACTTACGCTGGGGGCTGCGCTGGGGGCTGCTTTGGGGCGTAGTTGCCGGGTCCGTCAAGGTGGTCTCAGACACACCTCCTGCTGACACGGTGGGGTCATCCTCGATGACAATCACCGCGGCCTTGGCTTTCTTCGCCGCTCTCTGGGCCAGCGTCCTGAAAAAGAATAGGTTTAGATTGAAGCAAGTCAGATATAAGACAAAAACAGCAAGAATTGAGGAACTACAAGAACACCAAAGAAACTTACTCCTCCTCTTCCTTGTCGGAGCTGGCACGGAGAGGTCGAAGTCCGGCTCCCCTTCGGTGCGGCGAGGCGGAGGAGTAGGTTCCCTCGCCCGCTTGGCAGGAGCAGTGGTGGTGGATCGGGAAGACTCTGCTCCAGTTGCCGCAGCGGCGTGAGGCGCTCCCGCGGCAACAGTGCTTGCCGTGGTAGAGCGTGTCGCGCGGCTCGGCGGCTGTTGACCCGTCTGCCGCCCTGCTACGTCCGCGGCCCTGCGAAGACGCCTTCTTGGCGGGGCCGGGGGCTCCGCCTGCGGCAGGGTATCTGAAGATTCGGGCCCGACAAGGTCTCCCTCGCCGGGCTCGCTCGGTTCATCTTCGGGACCGGCAAGCTCTTCCTCGCCGACAAACTCCTCGCGCTCGGCAAGGCTTGCCGCCTCTGCCGCCTCCGCCTCCTCCACGGTGAACCCGAACGCACCCGCGGCAGCTGCTGCCGCAGCCTCTTCCGCCCTAGTGGCGATGCACTGCAGCTCCGCATCGGTAGTGTCGCGGGTGAGGCTCTTCTGTTCGTCGGCGCGGACCGGCACTTCTACCAAGTCGTCCAAGAACGCTTGCACGACGTCATCCGCAGGTTCTTGCCAAGTTGGGGTGATTCCGTGCGAATCGCACAACGGCATCATCGCGCGGATCCGGTCAAGCGATGAATTGTTGCACAGCGGAACGACGCTTCTCGGCAGCGTGAACGGATGCTGGGGATCGCGTTTGAACAACTCCAGGAGCATCGCATCCAGCTCCAGGACGGTGAAGTTGAAGTTGAGGCCTGGCCGCAGCCTCATGATATCCGCCGAGTTCTTGAACTCCCAGGAGGGTCTCCCCCTCTCCTGCAGGGGGGCGATGCGGCGACGAAGGAAATCTGCGCCAACGGCGCCTATAGTGAGCCCGGAAAGCCTGAGGCGAAGGATTCTGGTGATGGCGATCTTCAATCTGTCGTCCTCCGGGGCCACGTTGCTCCAATCGTTGCCGCACACTATTGGGGCTTGGCGCAGGGCAGTGAATGGCTGCAGGTTCTTCTCGACGATCCAGCACCACTCCGCTCTCCACTCCTCCCACTTGCTGCGGAGCTCACCCTCCAGATACGCCTCCTTCTTGCCGACTCTCGAGATCCAGGCGATCCCTCCGGCAAGCGGCTCTCCTCTCTCGACCCGAGGCATGAAGAAATGGCAGAAGAGGGCTACATTTGGGTGGACTCCGACAAAGTTTTCGCACAGATGTGCGAAAACTGCCATGGTCAGAACGGCGTTGGGGGTGAAGTCAAGGAGGCGGAACCCGTAGGTGTTCATAAGGTCGCAGAAGAAATCAGAAAAGGGTGGGTAGAGCCCGCAGTAGAAGAATAGCGCGAAGAAGGGATACCCGATCGGAGCCAGTCTCGAAGCAGTGGCCGGGAGCACCGTCGTGCGCGGATGCGCTCGCGTCCCCGTCGACCAAAAAAGGTAGTAGTACTACCTCAGACCCTTTGCGTCAAGCTGAGGGGGGAAGATGGCCCGCTCCTTCCACAGCGCCATGAACCGCTGCGCCTCGGCTGACTTCACGCCCTTCCCCTTGTCGGCTTTCGGAGCCATGGCAGAGGTGGTGGGGGAGATCGGCGGCGTTGGTGATGCTGGTGGCAATGGGGGCGGAGCGCTGCTCTCTTTCGGCTTTGAGAAGGAGGGGAGCGGCGGAGATTCCCGAAACTGGAGTAGCAACTGGCGGAGTGGGCAAACTGCCCCTGTTTCCCCTGCTTATAAAGAGGGAGGGGGCGGACGTTTTGCCCTTCCGAATAAAGAGGCCACCCACGGTCTCTCCCATGATGCCGCATTCAACACATGCCATTCGTGGAGGGCGCGGTGGATACGGAGCGAGATTCGGCGTAACCCAGGCCGCGTGTGCCCATGCCCTGCTTTGGGCCTGGCCCAACAGCGCTCGGCACCGTGTGTGGCCCAGGCCCGGGGGCTCCTGTCGGTGTACTAGAGTAGGGGTACCCTAGTATCCCGAACTTGTGCACGGGCAGTTGCAGCACCCCACGGCAAGGCTTGCCGGGTGACCGCCAAGGTCCTCCGTGGTTCCTTTGGAGCCATTCAAGAACAAAGTATTCAAGCCAAGGAGACAAGGCCCCGACAAGAGGAGCTTGCCGGGAAGGCCAACCAAGGCATCTCAAAGAACTTGCCGCGACGCGCCATGCGTCCCGGCAAGGCCCGGTGAGCGACAAGCTTCCAGATGCGACAAGACAGCGACCGCGGCAAGGCGCTTGCCGCGGCAAGCGGTCACCCTGTGCCCATGCTCCAGCGCATCCACCAACGTGTCGGCCTGGGGCCTTTCCAGGAGCACGTGGCGGGAGGCTGTGCAGCCAGCGGTGCGCAGTGGAAAGCGGTGCTGACAAGATTGCCATCGTGGCAGGCGGTGGCGCCCCTGACAGTCCCTTTTTGCACTGTTTAGGCGACACAGACGGGCATTTAATGCCTTTGTCCCCTGCCGTCAGGGTTAGGTAGGATGCACTGTAGAGGTAGCTGTACCAACCACCTCTCTTTTTACACTTTTACCCTTGTTTACATTGCCACCTGTCGGTGACCCCTTGATCATATAAAAGGAGGCCCATGCGCAACGTAAAGGGGGGTTCGGCTCAGTTCGAAACCAGAGAACACCCACGCTCGGTCTCGTTAGCCGCTCACATGTACTGTAACACTCAGCGCTCTCGAGCAAGAACACAATGCAATCAGACAAGCAGCAGTAGGAGTGTTATCTCTCTGGAGAGCTCCGAAGCTGGGTAAACTGCTCGTGTGTTTCGCCTCGATCTGCTCTTCGTGCGACCTCCGCCCCCCACCGAACCGAAAAGGGGCTCGGTCCGCCGGCCCCATAGGTGTTCGTGGATCAGTTTCCCTGACATAAGGCCTCCTTTTAATAGAGAACCGGAACAAAGCATTAACACATGGTGAATACATGAACACCTCAAACTACGGTCATCACCAGGAGTGGTCTCGACTATTGTAACTCCAGGGTTGCCAGATCATAACACGTAGTAGGTGACTATAACTTGCAAGATCGGATCTAGAACATGGATATAATGGTGATAACATAAACGGTTCAGATCTGAAATCATGGCACCCGGGCCCAAAGTGACAAGCATTAAGCATGGCAAAGTCATAGCAACATCAATCTCAAAACATAGTGGATACTAGGGATCAAGCCCTAACAAAACTAACTCGATTACATGATGAATCTCATCCAACTCCTCACCGACCAGTGAGCCTACGAAGGAATTACTCACTCCCGGTGGGGAGCATCATGGAATTGGCGATGGAGATGGATTGGTGATGATGAAGATCAAAAATCCCCCTCTTCGGAGCCCCAAACGGACTCCAGATCTGCCCTCCCGAGGAAGAACAGGGCTTGGCGGCGGCTCCATTTCGTGAAACGCGATAATTCTTTCTGCCTGTTTTTTCTGAAAATATGGGATTTGATAGTGTTGGTTTGAGGGTCAGCGGGGCCACCAGGTGGGCAGCACCCACCTGGGCGCGCCCTGGTGGGTTGTGCCCATCCAGGTGCCCCCTCAGGTCCTTGGTTCCAGAAATTATCTTGTTGATATAAAAAATCCTCCCAAAGTTTCGTTCCATTCTGAGAACTTTTATTTCTGCACAAAAATAATACCATAGTAGTTCCGCTGAAAACAACGTCAGTCCGGGGTTAGTTTCATTCAAATCATGCAAATTGGAGTCCAAAACAAGAGGAAAAGCGTTAGCAAATGTAGATACGTTGGAGACGTATTAGCCCCAGAAGTTCAAAGTCATGAGTTTGATTGTTGAAACCATCAAGAGAACAACTGCTGACCAGAAGAGGTCATGTGGATATGCTCCACACATCCAGATGTTGATAAATTCCAAGATGAGCAAAGGTTTCTACTTGTTGGACAAAAAACACCTTCCCATGAGGCCTGACTTTGAGGACAACATTGTTGTCATGAATGCTGAAGATCCCACATCACTAGAGGCTCAAGAGAAGAGGCGGAAAGCAAAAGCTGAGAAGGCAACAAAGATATCAAGTACTGAAGAGGCTTCACAAGTGTTCCTCAAGTCAAAGCAAGACCAACTTGGATATCTTATTCATGCTACCTTGAGGATTGAGAAAGGATTGGCCACCCTGACTCAGAACCAAGAGAGCCTAGAGAGGAACATTGAAACAAAGTTCTATGATCTTGACTTGAAGGTGACAGAGATACAAACAGCAGTTGAGCAGCTCCAAGAAGAGGCTGAGGAGAGGAAAGGAAAAGCAACCACTAAGGTGTTTCAGAGAGTGCCTAGGGCACAGAGATCTGCAGCAGTGCTAGTGCCAGACACTAGAGCTACTGCATCAGTACCTGCAGCCACAGCTTCAATTGCCCCTCCAATGGCAAATCCACCAGCTCCATCAACTTTAACAGATGCATTCATCCTTGGATTCCTCTCAACGCCACCTCCCGAAGATCAAGCTTAGAGAGCCACATAGCACTATGCATTTTTCAAGCTTTTTGGTAACTTGTTGCCAAAGGGGGAGAAAGTGTATAGATCATAGGCTTCGAGAGAGAGAGAGAGAGAGAGAGAGAGAGAGAGAGAGAGAGAGCTTTGCTTCTTTTGCTACTTATTTGATTGCTTGCTTGGTTGATACTTTATGTTTTTGTGTGTGAGATACTTTGTATGGTCATGTGTTTGATCATATCATGCTTAATGTTTGTGCTTGAATGATGATATTCTCTAATCTTTTATGTATGATCATTCACTTTGCCTTGGTGATGTGTGCTTGTTCCTATTTCTATCATTTTGAGCACTCCACCAAGATGTATGTGACATGCAAAAGAGTAACCCATGATCCTGATTGGTTGTGCATTTGCATTCAAAAGCAAATCTTAAATAATGCACAAATTTAGGGGGAGCTCTTGCTTATCACATACTTCTCAAAGCGACAATGTTTTTCATTCTTATTATGATTTGTCAAAGCTTTGATATATATGTTGTCATCAATTACCAAAAAGGGGGAGATTGAAAGTGCAACTGATCCCTGGGTGGTTTTGGTAATTCTTAACAACATACTGCTCATTGAACTAATGCTCATTCAAGATGATCATTTCAGAAAGTTCAATGATTGGCATGGCATGGACTAGAGATGTGAACCCCTCAAAATGCTAAGGACACATATTTGCAACAAGCTCAAGACTCTACATTTTCATTTTAGTGATCCAAGATCACATTGACTCAATAGGAAAGCCAATACTATTAAAAGGGGGTGAGGTTTTGCTTAATGGCTTGCTTGCTCAAAATTCTTAGTGATATGCTCTAAAACCCTCAATTACTTTCTCATTTCCACATATGTCCTAAACCTAAAAGTCAAACTCGGCCCCACTGATTTGATCTATCCGGCGCCACCGAGTTCTTTTGACATAGCTACTGCCACAAACACTAATCAGTTCAGTTTCACTGATAGGGATCTCGGTCTCATCGAGATGGGATTGCAAACTCTCTGTTTCCCTTTTAATGTTTCGGTCTCCCTGAAATGAGCGATCGGTCCTACTGACTTCACAATGCAAACTCCCTGTTTCCTTTTCGTAATGTTTCAGTCCCACCAAAGTGAGCGAATCGGTCCCACCGAGTTTGCCTGACCAACTCCCAGTGTGCCTATTACTGAAATCGGTCCCACTGAGTTCATGTGATCGGTCTCACTGAGATTATGTTATGCCCTAACCCTAGCGCATCGGTCCCATCGAGTTGATCATATCGGTCCCACCGAAAAGCCTAACGTTCGCATTTTGAACTAAATCGGTCTGACCGAGTTTCACCATTCGGTCTCACCGAGTTTGGGAATCTGTGTGTAACGGTTAGATTTTGTGTGGAGGCTATATATACCCCTCCACCCATTCTTCATTCATGGAGAAAGCTACCAGAACGTGCCTACACTTCCACTACTCATTTTCTGAGAGAGAACCACCTACTCATGTCTTGAGACCAAGACATTCCATTCCAACCACAAGATTCTTGATCTCTAGCCTTCCCCAAGTTGCTTTCCACTCAAATCATCTTTCCACAATAGCCAAATCTGTGAGAGAGAGTTGAGTGTTGGAGAGACTATCATTTGAAGCACAAGAGCAAGGAGTTCATCATCAACACACCATCTATTACCTTTTGGAGAGTGGTGTCTCCTAGATTGGTTAGGTGTCACTTGGGAGCCTCTGTCAAGATTGTGGAGTTGAACCAAGTAGTTTGTAAGGGCAAGGAGATTGCCTACTTCGTGAAGATCTACCCAAGTGAGGAAAGTCCTTCGTGGGCGATGGCCATGGTGGGATAGACAAGGTTGCTTCTTCGTGGACCTTTCGTGGGTGGAGCCCTTCATGGACTCACGCAGCCATTACCCTTTGTGGGTTGAAGTCTCCATTAACGTGGATGTACGATAGCACCACCTATCGTAACCATGCCAAAAATCTCCATGTCAACATTGCGTTTGCTCCCTCCAAACTCCTCCCCTTTACCTTCATATGCAATGATTTACATTCCGCTGCTATACTCTTAGAATTGCATGTGTAGGTTGATTGCTTGACTAGTGCTAAGTTGCTAAAATCTACCAAGAATTAAAATTGGGAAAAGGCTAGGTTTTTATTTGGTCAAGTAGTCTAATCACCCCCCCCCTCTAGACATACTTTCGATTCTACAAATACTTTTATGGATTTGAGAACACTTGATGTATGTCTTGCTATGAATACCCGTGGTGACAATGGGGTATCATATTGATTCACTTGATATGTGTTTTGGCACTCAGCTCGTGAATTCCTGAGGTGACATTGGGGTAATCTATGCATAGGGGCTGATGCATGTTCTTGTCTTTGTTTCTCCGGTAGAAATCTTGGGGCACTCTTTGAGGTTCTTTGTGTTGGATTGAGTATTATGAATATGAAATTGTTTGATGCATATCGTATAATCAACTCACGGATATTCGCGGTGACATTGGAGTATCTAGGTGACATTAGAGTTTGTTGATGTGTATCATATGGTGTTATTTTAGTACGAACTCTTGGATATATCAAATGGAAAGAATAGATTTGTGTTATTTTAGTATGAACTCTTGAATAGATCGAAACGGAAAGAATAGCTTTGAGGTGGTTTTTTACCCTACAAACAATTTCTTCTTATGTTCTCCGCTAGATAAGAACTTTGGAGTGATTCTTCATCGCACGTTGAGGGATGACTATATGATCCAATTATATTAGCATTGTTGAGAGATTGCACTAGCGAAAGTACGGACCCTAGGCCTCATTTTCAAGCATTGCAATACCGTTTATGCTCTGTTTTAGCAATTTCTACCTTGCTATTTTTTTATTGTTCCTACTACAAAAACCAATATCTACTATCATTACTACACTTTTATCACCATCTCTTCACCGAACTAGTGCACCTATACAAATTACCATTGTATTTGGTGTGTTAGGGACACAAGAGACTTTTTATTATTTGGTTGCAGGGTTGTTTTAGAGAGACCATCTTCATCATACACCTCCCATGGATTGATAAACCTTAGGTCATCCACTTGAGGGAAAATTGCTACTGTCCTACAAAACTCTGCGCTTGGAGACCCAACACGTGTCTACAAGAATAAAGTTATGTCGTAGACATCATGGGTGAAGAAATTACTGCCGAGCAATTGATAGAAAAGCGCAAAGTTATGACGATATCTAAGACAATGATCATGAATATAGGCACCACGTATGTATCAAGTAGACCAAAATGATTCTGCATCTACTACTATTACTCCACACATCGACCGACTCATGCCTGCATCTAGAGTATTAAGTTCATGAAGAACAGAGTAATGCATTAAGTAAGATGACACGATGTAGAGGAATTAACTCAAGCAATATGATGAAAACCCCATCTTTTTAGCCTCAATGGCAACAATACAATACGTGCCTTGCTTCCCCTACTGTCACTGGGAAAGGACACCGCAAGATTGAACCCAAAGCTAAGCACGTCTCCCATTGCAAGAAAAACCAATCTAGTTGGCCAAACCAAACCGATAGTTCGAAGAGAATTACAAAGATATCAAATCATGCATATAAGAATTCAGAGAAGATTCAAATAATATTCATAGATAAGCTGATCATAAATCCACAATTCACCGGATCTGGCAAACACACCGCAAAAAAAAGTATTACATTGAATAGATCTCCAAGAACACCGAGGAGAACATGGTATTGAGAATCAAAGAGAGGGAAGAAGCCATCTAGCTACTAGCTATGGACCCGTAGGTCTGTGGTAAACTACTCATGCTTCATCGGAAGGGCGATAGAGTTGATGTATAAGCCCTCCGTGACCGAATCCCCCTCCGGCAGGGTGCCAGAAAAGGTCCCTAGATGGGATCTCATGGGTACAGAAGGTTGCGGTGGTGGAAAACTGTTTTCGTGGATGCCTCTGGTGGTTTGGGGATATATGGAAACATATAGGCAAAAAATTTTGGCCAGGAGGGTCATGGGGCCCATAAGGGTGGGGGCGTGCCCTCCGTCCTTGTGGCCACCTCGTGGCTCCTTCGACTTCATCTCCAAGTCTCCTGGTTGTCTTTTGGTCCAAGAAAAATCATTGCGAAGGTTTCATTCTGTTTGGACTCCGTTTGGTATTCCTTTTCTGCATAACTCAAAAACAAGGGAAAAACACGAACTGGCACTGGGCTCTAGGTTAATAGGTTAGTCCCAAAAATAATATAAAATAGCATATTAATTCATATAAAACATCCAAAACAGATAATATAATAGCATGGAACAATCAAAAATTATAGATACGTTGGAGACGTACCAGGCACCCACTTCTGCTGCCACCACTTCCACTCGGTCGTCTCCTCGCATATCGACGTCCAACACCAGGGATCCTATTGTTCTTGAAGACTTAAGGAAAACAAGCAAGAGGTGGGTTCTCCCCTGTTTTTCTAAAGAAAATATGATTGAGCTATTTTCATTGTGTCACGAGATGGAAATGCATTCTCTTTGAAATTTTCATGGCAATTGCAGCATGTTGAGTATGACAAGTTATTCATATTCCTAGCGCTAAATTTGTTTGATGCATTCCTTGATCATATGCAACTTTTGTTGTGCACAACGTGGCAACTCTTGTTTGTCCCTCATGGCAACTACTAAACTTGCCACATGGCAACTCTTGTACGTCACACATGGCAACTGCTAACTACCCCACATGGCAACTGTTGTCTACCCCCCATGGCAACTAGTATCTATCACTAATGGCAACCACTTGTACTGCATGTGTGTGACTCTATCTTTGTTTTCAAATGGCAACTCTGGCATATCACACATGGCATTTTAAGATGACTGACATGGCAATTACTTGTTCCTGCACCTCACCTTTTTCACTTCATGTGCTTACTTGAATGGTTATCTTCTCGTTCGACATATTTTGTAGGGTAAAGATGACTATTGCATGCTCGACCAATCGCACTACTAAACACCCACTTGAACGCATTCACTCTAAGCTATTGACATTCGATAACGCGGATATTCATGAGCCGTCAATTGACAAATCTACGTCTGCACCGTCCACTGTTCCGCTAGTTCGGATGCACGCAACTGCCCATCTCCGCTGGTTGCAGTTGAGCAAACTACAACCACAGGCATCGGTACATTTGGCAGCGACGAGTCAGTATCCGTCAAGACTGCTGAGGTATTTCCTACCGTGGTGGCAGTGAGAGATGTTGTTGTGACCCATGCCACCCAATCAGCAAGTGTTGAAGTGGACGCTCCCGAGCTCAACCTAAACAAGGAAGATTCCCGCTCATTTGATATGGATTCCAAGAGTGCGGCCGATGGCACTTATGTGGCTAGGAAAGAAGGGGCTGCAGCCACATTTCAGTATGACAGGACATCCATAGATGACTCTCACCGCACAACAGCTTTAGCGGCTGCTGGCGCACAAGCCGCTACTGCAACCTGTCTGCGAGCTAGCCTACCACCTAGGCGTAGCCCCTGCAAGAATCCTGCATAGTCATTCAATGCATCAGAGGTACTTAAGAGCAGCAGAGGTGAATCTGGTTATGTGCCTGTTTCCACACTTTTTCCACCTTCTGCCAAAATCAAAGCAGTCGAGAAGATGGAAGTCCATAATATAGTAGATGCAGGTGGTAAGCAATGTAACACTGAAGGAGGTGGACGTTCAAAGCAGACGGTGTAACACTGCCGAGGAGAACCCTAGTTTAAATCTGCGTACTTCTAAGCTCCCTATCAACATCGGTGTCTCGTACAACCCAAACAAGAAGATAGGCAAGAAGGTTGTGATTGAAATCACTGACAGCACGCCTCACCCTACTAATAAGAGTTATGATTCTATAGCAGACGAGACTGACATGTTTGTTGATCTGTCACCTCTCAATTCTGCTAAACAATTTGTTCGCAACCCGGCTGATGAGCAGGAGAGGCACCCCATGGTTTTCACCCCACCAAATTGCAGTCTTGGCATTGATCGCACTCAGAATGAACCAGTCATCGATCATATCCCTGTTTCTTCTGCTTTCCCATCAGGCATGGTCCCGAATGGTGCAGCCCATGGCTGATGGCAGGAAGGCTGTGAAGTTTGCAGAGCCTATAGTGCAAGTAAACTTCTTTTGTTTCTCATTCGTTCTACATATTTCTGATCTTCATCGCAAGTTTGGTTTTTGATTTGTGATGGCAAATCGTATGTGATGCACATGGACTTTTCAGTTGAAACTTCATGGCCACTTATATATTTGTTGTTTACTTTTATTTTTTGCATGCCTCAACCTCGACTGGCATGGCATTTTGTAGTAGACGCAACCCTCGCTGCTTGCACAGTATGTAGATGGCATTTGCAATTGGCCCAACTTGGCAGTTGTTGTTCATATAACATGGCAACTGATGTTTATTGTTGACATGACAACCGTTGTTTATCTTGGCACGACCAAAACACTTTCGATCACATATGTTTTCTGTAGTTGTTGTCACATGGCAATCGTAGTGCATTGCACATGGCAAACTTCGGTTCAAATTGATATCTGAAATCAACATTTTTTCCTATCAGCATGAAAGTCCATAGTTTGAACTTTTGCACAATAACTTGTTGTGCCCAATTTTCTTATTCCCATGTTATTTTCCTTTTCAGTAACCCGTGAGGAGATTTCTCCGTCCCTTGATGAATCTTACCATAGGATTGAGCAGGAAGCCTTAAACAGGAGGTCGTCGCGCAATCAGGGCCAATCAAGTTCTGATGTGCCTGCTGAACTAGTATCTGAAGATATTGTAAGTAGTGTAATCCCTGGTTCTGTGAGGCAAACGAGGGTAGTTCACCCACCATTAGCGGATGACTTTGAGCCTGACATTAAGGCTACAAAGGAGCAGTCCCTTCTCTACGATATTGTCAAGTGTTTTGGAAATGCGAGGTCAAACTCCAAACACATGAAGGCCTTGAGAGAGTAATGTCCACACCACATAACCTCTAACTTGCTTTTTCATGATATTTTGCCCTTTTTTGCCATGTGTTTTTTTATAGATATGATTCTTTCATGTTATATCATTTTCATACAACTCATGTTTGGACAGAACCAAAATCATACAGTGTGATGCGGCGTACGTTGACCTAGGTGATCTAGCCGAGTTTGTGAGGCCTACTAGTAAAATGTCGCAGAATGTAGTTGTGTGTGGGATTGACTACATTAACAGGCACGTGGACATTTGTCCCGAAAATACGATCATGTCCTACAGGGTGACCAGCAAAATATGGAGTGATGACTTCCACCATGCCATCCTGAGGGAACATTTTGCCGCGCATGGTGATTTCAATCTCACATTGAAAAAAATTGTGAGTGTTTCTTCTCATTCTAGATGATTATTTTTTCCATGCTATCTTTGTCCATAGTTATATTCCATATGTTGGTTACCTACTTCTCATGGCAGCCGTTTCCTATGGCAATAGTTGCCATGGTAAGGCAGTGTTAACTTTAATGAAACTCATGTGGCAACTTAACTGAAAATATTGTGGCAAATGCATTTAAACATGCATGGCAACTTCTGACAATTACACATGGCAACTGAACCCTGTTTTTCATGTGCCCACTTGGCCATTTGATGCCTGCTTCATATATCCATTCTTTTAAATGGCAATATTACTACATATCATATGGCAACTACATCAATCTATTTTGATGTCAACTCTTTTTTTCTTTTCTCCTTTTTACTTGCAGGTCATGTTCCCCATGTTCTAGCTGCTTGCACCAGATAATGCAGATGACAAGTGTGGTCACCACTACGTTGTTTTCCTTGACCTGAAAAACCAACATTTTGAGGTGCTTGATTCAATTCGTTCAAGAGATGATGACAACCTTACTACTCATGCTAAATTCTTAATCAACAACCTGAAAGAGACCTGGAACCATCATTACAGAAACTCAAAGGTCAAGATCAGTCATTTTCCAATCGAGTATGTCACGACTGTCAAGCAAGGAAACGGGTAATTACCATCTTTTCATGTGTTTTCTACCTCAATTTTGTAACATCCCAAAATTCTAAATTTTGGAATGTTATAATAAATAGATAGTTTTGATTGATTGACTGAAAGTGAGTGAATTTGAAACTTTTTGAAAGTTAAATGAGAGGGAATAAAAGGACTTTCCCAAACTTTCATTTTGCATTCGTGATCTCCGTGAATTCAAATTCTTTTCACCACAAAACCCTGGAGAGAAGATGACATGACTTCTTCCATTTATTTAAATGACAAAGGGTGTTGAAAATATTTGAATTTTATTTGGAAAATATTTCAACCCCAGGAACTTTATGCAACTCAATGATTTTCATGAGCGAAGATAAAATGACTTCTTCAAAACATATGAAATATGAGTTGGGAGTTTCAAAGAATTAAATTCAAAGTTCTTTTGAGTTTATTTTTCAATTTGGAGTTATTTGAGTTTTATTCAAATTATTTTTCTCCAAAAAAATAAAATATATGGAAAATAGGGTAACATGATTCCCTACATCAGAAAATTGGAGAGAAATAAATTTGAATTAATTTTGGTATTTTTAAAATGATTTCGTTGGATTTTATTGGAGCAGCAACAGTGTTTGATTTATCTGAATTTGTGTGGATTTTATTTGACTCTGGAAAAATGTTCAGCTTGTAGGAAATCTTTTTCTGGAAATTTTGATATATAATATGCCTATATTATATTTCTATTTTTATTTATTCTATTTATTTCTTTGACTGTCTGTTAAAAAAAAGTTCCCTCCGCCGAACTGGGCCGGCCCAGCTCCTACCAGGCCAAGGCCCAGCCCAGCGCGCCATCGCCACCGACCCGGGCAGAGTCCCGCCCGAGCACACCAGCCGCCATCACCGCCATGTCTGCCCCGGCCTCCGTGCCCCCTTCCCCATGCCACCGCCCTCCCCTGCCCCTTTAAAAGGCCACCCCGGGACCCCTGGGTCCCGTTTTCGCCGCCGCCGCCCCTCGCCAGATCCGCCACCGCCGCCATCGGTTGCCGCCGCCATCGTTGCCAACTGCCGCCGCCGCCCCGCTGCACCACCGCCGCAGCCACCACCCACCTCACCGCCGAGCCGCGCCGCATCCCCCCGTTCACTCCGCCGAGCCGGAGGGCCACCGGAGCTGCCGCCCCGGCCAGATCTGAGCCGCCGCCGCTGCCGTCCTCCCCGACTCCGGCGATCGCCGTGGTAACCGCCGCCTCCCGTCCGTTGGATGTGGATCGAGCGATCCAGATCTTGTTTTGTTTTTTTAAACGTTTTTTTATTCGGTGAACATTCGTTAGTTAGAGTTTGCACCGAGCGGTTTCTCCGTTCATTAGCGAACGTTCACTAAATAGCCTTTTCGTTTTATTTTATTTCTGCGAGGGACCCTTCTGTGATTAAAAGTTTTATAGATTAGTCCCTGTACTTCAAACGACCACAACTTTTCGCTCGTTTATCCAAATCCAACGAAACCAACGTCCACGTCTTCGTTACGATCTCCTCTATCCATTAAAACAACTTAAACATGATTTTGAAAGTTTAAAATTTTAATTTCAAACAGATTAGTATTTGAACTTCGTTTGATCATAACTTGAGTTTTATAACTCCGTTTGAGTTGATTTTGTTTGCAAATCGAAGCTCTTCAACTAAACTTTCTAATAAGGCCAAATACACATAGTTTTGGTACTGTTAGAAATTGTTTTATGCTGCAAGAGTCATTTGCTTGGTTTTGATGTTTTCCGAATCGTACTCTTCGTTCTTTCTGATCTTTTGAGTGATTGCTTATGTGTGGTTACTATTGCTTGATTACGATAGATTGACCGGAGTGTGATGAGTAGAACTATCAAGAGTTTTGAGTGCGAATCATCTTCATCAACATTGCAGGCAAGTAACACTTTGATCATACCTTTTCTCATACCCAGTTTTTATGCATTAGATCAATCCTCAAACATTGCATGCTTAGGATCTAATTAAATTGTGGGTTTTGGGAAGTAGTTGAGGTAGTACCTATTACCTGTTTTATATTCAAACCCTTGGGAGTTACTTCTACGTTTGCTTATTATGCCATGCTATGCTAGTAGACGTGGATTGGGAGAGTGTATACATGACAGATGTGAGTTTGTTAATTAATGGTTTACTTAAGGTGGCAACTTAAACACACATCTGGGTGGATTGAGGTACCTGGTTTCCAGGATTTGCCTGTTTTTCTTCGGACCGCCACCAGGTTCAAAGGGATCATAAGATTACTCATGCTATAAACTTCCGTGTGCAGCCACATGCTACTATGGGCTCTAGCATAGTTGACTAAGTCGTGCGAACATTATAACCTTAGAGCCTCCATGTTTAACAACCACCATGATAGTTAAATAAATTTATTCCTTTGCAGTAGGAAAAATTGGCTTTTCACAAAAACATTATAACCATAGAGCCTCCACCAGCCAAATATGCATGTAGTGATAGCCTTTATTCATCATTGCTCTATGGTGTGAATTTGCCAGTACATTCATTGTACCGACCCTCTGTGGCTGCAACGTCTCATGTTGTAGGATCTTACGACGAGTAAGTGATACGTGAGGGTTACGATTCCTATACTCAACTTTGCTGTTGGTGTTGATGGGAATCCACAACCTTGTTACTTCCACTATTTTGGATTGAGGTAATAGTATTTACGTTACTTTATACATGTGATTTACCTCTGTTATAAATCCTCGAGTATTGTGTGTGTCAGCATACCGATCCAGGGATGACACTTAAGCACAGAGACTTGATCCATTTGGGTCGGGTCGCTACAAGATGGTAGCAGAGCACATGTTGACTATAGGACGTGACCCTAGAAACTGGCAAGCCCATAGGAAAGTTTTCCCTACAACTTCATTTTCAAAAGGATCTTTTACCTCTCTTCTCTTCTGAGCTTATTCAAAAATTCCTTTTAGTGAGACTATACCCTTTCCCCTTTTTGACCACTCAAAGATTCGACTGATGAGACCACTCCAAGAAGTACAAGATATCGGACAACCAAGACCACTTCGGAATAAAGAGTAGTTTACCGAACATTAGTTATAATTACAATGATTGAAGACTCCAAAGACTAGGATAATTTGAAGGCTTTGAAGAATTTCCAAATTTGTATGACCGAGGAAGGCACCCCTTATGGAACTTGGTAGACTAAGGACGCTGTCAATACCTGAGATCATGGTGTCTCGGAGAAAGACCAGTACATGGAGCATTAGAACTCGAAGTTTTCGTGAAGGAAAACCCTAAGACAGGAGATATCAATTATGGAATGATAGCTCATGGAAATGACAAGAGCAAAAACATGGATATCCATGATGCTATTGCTCACTCATGTTATTGTCACCGTGAGGTGTTAAGCATGCATCTTTCGGAAGAATTGGATGACAAAAGGGCTAATGGAGCATCTACCAGCAAGAGATCAAGTTTTAACCTTAGCTGGTGTATCACTAGGATCTGGACTATTACCTCAAGAAGTTTAGGGTGGATCTGCAGAAATGCCGTATTTGACAAGGAAGCAGTTCGTGAAGAACTCAGGAACCAGAAGCTGAAGTAGCCAAACTGGAGGAACAAAACCTCGAGATACCAGAGATCCATCAGGAACTGAAGCACAGTAAGGCATGGTTCAGGCAAGGTTGTTGAAACCCAGAAGTTTGGAATGCAACCCCAGAAATATTAAAGGATGTCATGAGAGACTTCACGTCAACCGAGATGATTTGGCAAAAGAACTTGAGAAGGACAAGCATGATCAGAAGGAGCTATCGGAGAAATGACCAAGACTTGAAGAGCTTGATTATGTTGAGATCTATAAACCATTAGAAGACCCAACCCCTGTTATATACTTATGTTAGATGCGACGATTGTGAGCTGTTTTTTCGACAGCCACAATAAAATCTGCCTTTTCAAAACTTTTATTTGTATTGTGTGTATCCCTCTCTATCTCTCTTATCCCACCCCAATACCCTTGGACCCAATAGAGGATGAATGGAGATGAGTTTATATTTTCTGGACCAATGACTCAATTGGAGACGAGCCGATGGATTCAGAACATGGAGGATCAAATGGAGAATAACCCTATAGCCGGAAAGGATATGACCCAGCATGCTCTACAGTGCTTTGAAAAGAGGTGCTGCTACTTGGTGGAGGATGTACCAAAACAGCAATGGATGGCAAGGAGTAACCACTTGGAAGGAATTTAAGTTGACTTTGCTAAAGTCTTAGTTTGTGTCCCAGAAATTGAAGCCTTATGGAAAGGATATGAAGAAATCTTGTGCATAAAAGCTTTGTGGAGAAATAGGACACAACCATAAAGAAAACAAGGACGAATACCCTCATAAGAGGAGGATTACCAAAGGAAGTTAGCCGAGGATCTCAGGGAACTTCGGTTGGAGATTGTTCCCGAAGGCTTTGTTGCAGCAATGGAAGTTTAGTCTACATTGTTAGGAAAGATTCGTGAAGCTCAGAAGTATAACAAAGAGATTGTTGAGGTAAAGGAGAAAATGAGCAAAGGAAAAGCCAAAGGTTTTCGTAAGGATGAGCACGACACCTTATGGTTCGAGGACCGTGTATATGTTCCCAATAATGCAAAGATCAGGAAGTAAATTCTTCAAGAGGCTCATGACTCACCATACTCGATTCGCCCTGGAAACACCAAGATGTATTTGGATTTGAAGGAGTGTTTTTGGTGGACTGGTATGAAGAAGGATATTACGGAGTATGTAGTCGTAGGTGATGTATGCCAGAGAGAGTAAAAGCAGAGCATCAGAAGCCAGCAGGATTACTACAACCTATGCCAATACCCGAATGGAAGTGGGATAAGCCTGGCATGGATTTCATTACCGAATTTCCCAGAACCCGAACGGGATATGACTCTATCTGGGTAGTAGTTGATTCGCTTGACCAAAGTGGCTCACTTTATCCCAGTGAAAAACCACCTATACAAGTGAGAAGTTGGCCGAGATATATTTGACCAGGATCGTATGTCTGCATGGAGTTCCGAGGACCATCGTATCAGATAGAGGAACACACTTTACCTCAAAGTTTTGGAATCAGCTGCACCAGACTTTGGGTACTATGCTAGAGTTCAGTACAGCCTTTCATCCGCACACAGATGGATAAATCAAGAGAGTCAATCAGATTCTAGAGGACATGTTGAGAGCGTGTGCGCTAGATTATGGATCCATTAGTGATGATAATCTACCTTACGCGGAGTTCTCATACAACAACAGTTACCCAGCCAGTTTGAAGATGGCCCCTTTTTAAGCTTTGTATGGGATAAGTGGCCAACAAATTGGAGTCACCCGAAGGACTGTCAGAAGTTCATGATGTGTTTCACGTTTCCCAGTTGAAGAAGTGCCATGCAGAGATGGCCAATATTCCCCTATAAGGACGCTTGACCCTGGAAAGGATAATGATGTTCCACGAAGTGGAGTATGGACTTCATAAGTATAAGTTTTTATCTTGGTATGTGGGATATCCCACGAGGATGAAGAGATGAATTACTATTGGATATAAAGGAGGTATGATGTTGGAAATATGGATCAATGGAAATTCCATGATGAGTCTGAGTAATCACATCTTAGTTTGGCACAAATAGAAGGAAGAAAGACATTACAATTGGATGGATTTAAGAATGCTAGGAAACTGGATGTTGGAGTAATGATCAAATGCCCCGATAATGAGTTCAAGGATTACATGTGATGAGATGGGCCATAACCCATAGGCCCCAGGACCTGCCAAGAAGCAAGCACACTCTTGCTGAAGGAAAAACCATGAAGAAGTTACGATTTTATCAACCGACGATTTTATAGGAGTAACGCAAAACCTAAGAGTTGTGAAGGACCGATAGTTGTTTGTTTGGCTTGCAGAATCAATGGATTTATCCGACCTTAGTTCGTTGACAAGAGAAATTCTGCAATGCTTGTGAGGATGACCTAGTGTTAGATGCGAGATTCGCTAAACCGTATACAAGGTAATGATTTGGGTGCGGGATGGATTGAACACCAAACTGACTTACTCTTATTATTCGCCTCGCCATATGGGATGGTAAATCTGAGTGACTTACCATAGTAGAGCGACGACGATCAAAAACATTGTTTAAACCTTAGAATGGTATAAGTATTTTTCCTTTTACAAGGCAGCTGTTGCCAATCGTAGGATATACAGTGAGGCTCGACCCAGACCCATTTCCTGCAGGAGAAACCATAAATTGTTGACCACCATGAGATATCGATAGTTGTTTAGTATTGGCATCAGACCAGTCAGCTAAGAAGACCCAGTCACAGGAGAACCTTACCAAGATGAAAGGACAGAAGGATTGCGGTAAAAGTTATGCCACTACTGGAAGAGCCCAGAGAAGGAATTTTTCCTGAGAATCTGAGAAGACCGACACTGTCAAGAATAAGGATGGAGTATATGAGTTTCGATGGAACCGTAACCATGCTTCTAAGGGTGGTAGCACCCCAGACCCCCTGCAACGATCGATGGATTTTGAGGAGACCCCGAACTTAACCTATTTCTTGCTAGCCTCTCCGAATCTCAAGGACGAGATTCATTTTAAGGGTGGTAGGTTTGTAACATCCCAAAATTCTAAATTTTGGAATGTTATAATAAATAGATAGTTTTGATTGTTTGTTTGATTGTTGTGTGATTGATTGACTGAAAGTGAGTGAATTTGAAACTTTTGAAAGTTAAATGAGAGGGAATAAAAGGACTTTCCCAAACTTTCATTTTTGCATTTATGATCTCTGAGAATTCAAATTCTTTTCAAATACAAAACCCTAGAGAGAAGATGACATGACCTCTTCCATTTAATTAAATGAAAAGGGTATTTGAAAATATTTGAATTTTATTTGGAAAATATTTCCAACCCAGGAACTTTATGCAACTCAATGATTTTCACGAGCGAAGATAAAATGACTTCTTCAAAACATATGAAATATGAGTTGGGAGTTTCAAAGAATTAAATTCAAAGTTCTTTTGAGTTTATTTTTCAATTTGGAGTTATTTGAGTTTTATTCAAATTATTTTTCTCCAAAAAAATAAAATATATGGAAAGTAGGTAACATGATTCCCTACATCAAAAAATTGGAGAGCAATAAATTTGAATTAATTTTGGTATTTTTAAAATGATTTCGTTGGATTTTATTGGAGCAGCAACAGTGTTTGATTTATCTGAATTTGTGTGGATTTTATTTGACTCTAGAAAAATGTTCAGCTTGTAGGAAATCTTTTTCTGGAAATTTTGATATATAATATGCCTATATTATATTTCTGTTTTTATTTATTCTATTTATTTCTTTGACTGACTGTTAAAAAAAAACTTCCCTCCGCCGAACTGGGCCGGCCCAGCTCCTACCAGGCCAAGGCCCGGCCCAGCGCGCCATTGCCACCGACCCCAGGTGGAGTCCCGCCCGAGCACGCCAGCCGTCGTCGCCGCCGTGTCCGCCCCGGCCTCCGTGCCCCCTTCCCCACGCCACTGCCCTCCCCTACCCCTTTAAAAGGCCACCACAGGACCCCTGGGTCCCGTTTTCGCCGCCGCCGCCGCCGCCCCTCGCTAGATCCGCCACCGCCGCCATCGGTTGCTGCCGCCGCCGTTGCCAACTGCCGCCGCCGCCCCACTGCACCACCGCCGTAGCCACCACCCACCTCACCGCCGAACCGCGCCGCATCCCCCTGTTCACTCCGCCGAGCTGGAGGGCCACCGGAGCTGCCGCCCCGGCCAGACCCGAGCCGCCGCCGCCGCCGTCCTCCCCGACTCCGGCGATCGCCGTGGTAACCGCCGCCTTCTGTTTTTTAAACATTTTTTTATTCGGTGAACGTTTGTTAGTTAGGGTTTGCACCGAGCAGTTTCCCCGTTCATTAGCGAACGTTCGCTAAATAGCCTTTTCATTTTATTTTATTTCTGCCAGGGACCCTTCTGTGATTAAATGTTTTACAGATTAGTCCCTGTACTTCAAACGACCACAACTTTTCGCTCGTTTATCCAAATCCAACGAAACCAACGCCCACGTCTTCGTTATGATCTCCTCTATCCATTAAAACAACTTTAACATGTTTTTGAAAGTTTTAAATTTGAATTTCAAACAGTTTAGTATTTGAACTTCATTTGATCATAACTTGAGTTTTATAACTCCGTTTGAGTTGATTTTGTTTGCAAATCGAAGCTCTTCAACTAAAATTTATGATAAGGCCAAATACACATAGTTTTGGTACTGTTAGAAATTGTTTTATGCTGCAAGAGTCATTTTCTTGGTTTTGATGTTTTCCGAATCGTACTCCTCGTTCTTTCTGATCTTTTGAGTGATTGCTTATGTGTGGTTACTATTGCTTGATCACGATAGATTGACCGGAGTGTGACGAGTAGAACTATCAAGAGTTTTGAGTGCGAATCATCTTCATCAACATTGCAGGCAAGTAACACTTTGATCATACCTTTTCTCATACCCAGTTTTTATGCATTAGATCAATCCTCAAACATTGCATGCTTAGGGTCTAATTAAATTGTGGGTTTTGGGAAGTAGTTGAGGTAGTACCTATTACCTGTTTTATTTTCAAACCCTTGGGAGTTACTTCTACGTTTGCTTATTATGCCATGCTATGCTAGTAGACGTGGATTGGGAGAGTGTATCCATGACAGATGTGAGTTTGTTAATTAATGGTTTACTTAAGGTGGCAACTTAAACACACATCTGGGTGGATTGAGGTACCTGGTTTCCAGGATTTGGCTATTTTTCTTCGGACCGCCACCCAGGCTCAAAGGGATCATAAGATTATTCATGCTAGAAACTTCCGTGTGCAGCCACATGCTACTATGGGCTCTAGCATAGTTGACTAACTCGTGCGAACTCTTACAGTGGTAGACTAGCTGATGTAGGGGATGTAGGTTGGTACGGTCTACCCGTTCGTAAGGTGCAAGCGCTTTTGAAAGGCTATGTCTCAGTCATCCGTTTCTCAAACACCATGTAGTGCGAGAATCCAAACAGAGGAGATCGAGTCATGTGGGGAAAAGTGCGCAAACCTCTGCAGAGTGTAACAAACTAATCATGGTTAGCCGTGTCCCCGGTTATGGACATCTTGAGTATCTAGTACTTGGATTATCATGTGAATCTCATCATGTTACTTTACATAATTTTGTTGGGTTTAATGATGATGTTATTTAATTGGGATTGAGAATGATGTCAACCATTCTCAATGTTTAACAACCACCATGATAGTTAAATAAATTTATTCCTTTGTAGTAGGGAAAAATTAGCTTTTCGTGAAAACATTATAACCTTAGAGCCTCCACGAGCCAAATATGCATGTAGTGATAGCCTTTATTCATCATTGCTCTATGGTATGAATTTGCCAGTACATTCAATGTACTGACCCTCTGTGGCTGCAACGTCTCATGTTGCAGGATCTTACGACAAGTAAGTGATACGTGAGGGTTACGATTCCTATACTCAACTTTGCCGTTCGTGTTGATGGGAATCCACAACCTTGTTACTTCTGCTATTTTGTATTGAGGTAATAGTATTTACGTTACTTTATACATGTGATTTACCTCTGTTATAAATCCTCGAGTACTGTGTGTGTCAGCATACCGATCCAGGGATGACACTTAAGCACAGAGACTTGATCCATTTGGGTCGGGTCACTACAAATTTTGACTTTTTTCATTTCTTCCTCAAAGTTTATTGTGTTTCTGTTTGGCATGTCTCCACCTAGTTTTTTCATTCTAGGCATGAGTGCGGCTTTTACATGTTGGAATACCTTGCAAAGTGGGAAGGTCGATGGGTTCCTGTGATCACAGATGTAATGGTGGTCGAGCACCATAAAATCTTTACATGGAACTGGTTGATGAATGAAGATTTCAGCACGCGGGCTTTGGCACAAGAATTCATAGAGGGAGCTGTCAAAACCGTGAACAAGAAGTACAAGTGATCATGTGGTGCTCAACACACATGCCTAGCCTTACATTTTGTGGCCGATGAATGTAAGGTATCATCTCACTCTTCGAAACTATGTGCGTGTGCTAGGTTATGACTTCATTCTCCATAGCTGTAGTCTATAGTGATAGTGAGTATGTGCCGTCTAAGCTTTGTAATATAAGTGTGGACCTTAATCTTTTTAGGTGTGACAAGAACTACCTTTATGTTCACTATTATGTGTTTGTGAATGTGCATACGAATTGATAGTTTGAATGGGCAGCTTGTGCACTTGTCTGAAATGTGGTTTGAAATTCTTCTGTCATATGCTTGATTTTTGTCTTATGTTTTTTTTCTTTCCGAGGGGATGTGGCAGATGGTTTGAAACTCTTTTTTGAAATCATTTGTGTTTCATTTGTCATCTTTACTACATTCAGAATTTGTAAAACTGCGGACGGCCCAGTATGTCTAGTTATTTTCTACTGGGTAATTTATAGTTTGATACTTTTTCTATTTTTCTTTTGTGGTCACTTTAGTTTCCCTAACATGCCGTTTACGATGCGTGATACATGGCAAATATAGTTGATCATGCACGTCTAGAGCAACTAATTATTTCATTTCTTTTGGATTTGTAGTGCTAACTGTTTTGGTTAGCATACTAGTTCATAGATTCGCATATATGGCACCTATCCCACGTCAATTTAAATACAACTTAGATGGCAGTTGTTCTTTCTCATGTTTCGCACGTGGTCAATTCAATGAGTTCCCACATAGTGTGTATACAATACTATGTATGTGGCAACTATGTTTTACAGGAAGCTACCTGATGGCAGATTTAGTAGTAGGTACATGGCAGATTCAGTAGCAGCTACATGGCATTTTCAGTAGCAACTACATGGCATATTTAGTACTAGATACACGGCATCTTCTTCAATTTCTGTAATCCACCGACAGTCATTCTCGCATTTCTAAACCTTCATCATCTATGTTACAAAATTTTCACCAACATCAAAGTTAGAATCCCCCACAGTTGCTTACGGATTATCACTTCCTTTCTTTGGTTTCTTGTGCTTTGCTTGAATTTCCAACCCTTATTTGTATATCACCTCTTTTGGACGCCCTTTTGTGATGGAACGGGGCGAGTTCCTCACCTGAGTTTGCGTGCTTGCTTTTCCAGAGCCTACCTTCGAGTTTTCATAGGACGGACCCATGGATGAAGACACACTTGAAGTGCGGGGGAATCTGTGTAAGGCCTCTTCAGCCTTCTAATACGTCTCCATCGTATCTACTTTTCCTAACGCTTTTACTCTTGTTTTGGACTCTAATTTACATGATTTGAATGAAACTAACCCGGATTGACGCTGTTTTCAGCAAAACTACCATGGTGTTGTTTTTGTGCAGAAATAAAAGTTCTCACAATGGAACGAAACTTTGCAAGGATTTTTATACAATAAAAGAAAATATCTGGAGCCAAGAACCATCAGAGGGGGGCACCTGGGTGGGCACAACCTACCAGGGCGCGCCACCCCCTCCATGCGCACCCAAGTGGGTTGTCCCCACTTGGTGGCCCTGATGACCCTAAAACCGACGCTATAAAATCACACTATTCTAGAAAAAAATATCAAGGAGAAAGAATTATCACATTTCACGAGACGGAGCCGCCGCCGTCTCCTGTTCTTCATTCGGAGGCCAGATCTGGAGTCCGTTTGGGGCTCCGGAGAGGGGGATCTTCGATCTTCGTCATCACACACATATCCTCGCCAATTCCATGATGCTCCTCACCGGGAATGAGTAATTCCTCCGTAGGCTCGCTGGTCGATGAGGAGTTAGTTTTGTTAGGGCCTGATCCCTAGTATCCACTATGTTCTGAGATTGATGTTGCTATGACTTTGCCATCCTTAATGCTTGTCACTTTAGGCCCGGGTGCCATGATTTCAAATCTGAACCGTTTATGTTATCACCATTATATCCATGTTCTAGATCCGATCTTGCAAGTTATAGTCACCTACTACGTGTTATGATCTGGCAACCCCGGAGTGACAATAGTTGGGACCACTCCCGGTGATGACCATAGTTTGAGGAGTTCATGTATTCACTATGTGTTAATGCTTTGTTCTGGTTCTTTATTAAAAGGAGGCATGAATATCCCTTAGTTTCCAATAGGACCCCGCTGCCACGGGAGGGTAGGACAAAAGATGACATGCAAGTTCTTTCCATAAGCACGTATGACTATTTACGAAATACATGCCTACATTATATTTATGAACTGGATCTAGTGCCGTATCGCCCTAGGTTATGACTGTCTCATGATGAATATTATCCAACGAGTCACCGATCCAATGCCTATGAATTTATCTTATATTGTTCTTGCTAAGTTACTACTATTTCTATTGTTATCATTACTGCTACAAAAACACTACTATCACTGTTACCATTACTATAGCTGCTACCATTGCTATCAAAACTATCATATTACTGTGCTACTGATCACTTTGCTGCAGATAATTAATCTCCAGGTGTGGTCAAATTGACAACTTAGCTGCTAATACTTGCAAGTATTCTTTGGCTCCCCTTGTGTCGAATCTATAAATTTGGGTTGAATAATCTACCCTCAAAAACTATTGCGATCACATATACTTGTGGGTTATCAAGACCTTTTTCTGGCACTGTTGCCGGGGAGCATAGCTGTATTTGTTGAGTCACTTGGGATTATTATCATATTATCACTATGAAGAATCTTAAGGATGCTAAAACTAAGATTTTTTCCTCAAAGACGAGGGGAGGTAAGGAACTGCCATCCATCTCCGCTTTAGATTCACCTTTTGTTATAAGTAAACTTGTAACACCACCACATGCTATTAATTCTGACATGTCGCAAGTTGTTGATGATGCTACTTCTGCTATGAATGCTACTCATGATGATGCTAGTACCATGCTTGATGATGATGTACCACTAGGTGAATTTCTTGATGAACAAATTGCTGGAGTAAGACAACATGATATTGTTGAAACTGATGATGAGCTAGAAACTGAAAATCTTGAAACACCTACTAGAACTAGTCCTCCTAGATATGAATTTCCAAAGGTACCGGAAGATTATACTATGAGTGAAGAGGCAACTAGAGATATTCTTGCTTGTAAGGATAGAGATGATCTAGAAAAAATATTAAGCAAGTATAAAGAAAGATCTCTGAATGCTAAAATGAAATGTTATCCTGAGGTTGCTACTTCACCTATCTTTATTAATGATAAGGATTATGGATTATCTATCGACCCAGATTTAATTACTTTGGTTGAATCTGATCCTTTCCATGGTTATGAAACTGAAACTGTTGTGGCACATCTTACTAAGTTGAATGATATAGCCACCATTTTTGCTCATGATGAGAAGATTCGCTATTACTATATTCTGAAGTTACCTTCGTTCTCATTAAAGAGTGATGCTAAAGCTTGGTACAATACTCTTGCTCCTGGTTGTGTGCGTAGTCCCCAGGATATGATTTATTACTTCTCTGAAAAATATTTCCTTGCTCATAAGAAACAAGCTGCCTTAGAGGAAATATTTAACTTTGTGCAAATTGAAGAAGAGAGTCTCCCACAAGCTTGGGGAGGCCTCTCCAATTGCTTAATGATTTGCCTGATCATCCTCTTAAAAAGTGAAATACTTGATATCTTCTATAATGGACTAACCGATGGTTCTAGGGATTTTCTAGATAGTTGTGCTGGTTGTGTTTTCAGGGAACGAACTATTGGGCAAGCTGAAGAATTATTCAATAACATATTGAAAAATTATGATGATTGGACTCCTCCTTAAACACCTATTAAACCCACTCCGAAGAAGAGGGGTATCTTATATCTCAGTCCTGAATATATGCAAGGGACAAAGAAATCTATGAAGGAAAAAGGTATTAAAGCCGAGGATGTTAAAACTTTACCACCTATTGAAGAAACGCATGGGCTTGAAGCACCACCACTACCTAAGGTGGTAGAGGTAAAATCTTTAATGAAATTCAATGATAGTGATGATCCTCGTAACAAACATCCTAGTTAATGCCTTTATGAGTTTGATAATTACATTAGAAAGCAAGATCACTTCAATGCAAATGTTATGAAACAACTGAAATACAACTCTGATATGATTGCTCGCTTAAGTGACTTGTTATTTAGAATCTCAAATGATGTTAGAGGTGTAGGAAAGCATGCCTCTATGGTTCAAACTCAATTAGAACAAGTTGCTAAATCTCAAAGAGAGTTGCATGATGAAAGGAACAATAATATAATTGACTTTGCTGTTAGAGTAGCAACTAGAGGAGGTAAAATGACTCAGGAACCACTTTATCCTGAGGGTCTATTGGGGAAACGACACCTATGGGATCACGTGGATCCCTTGTACGGTTGGAAAGGAGAGAGGGGTGCACAAAGAGCAGGTCCAGCAATCAACACGATGGATTTTTACCCAGGTTCGGGCTGCTGAGAAACGTAAAACCCTAGTCCTGCTTTGAGTTTATATTTAGTGTTCTTGGACCTCGACTAGCTTCTATGCATGCCCAGTCCAAAAAGTTCGAATCCCTCTCCAGTACGCCTTGGGCCTCCTTTTATAAGTCCACGGGGTCGCCACAGAGGCACACAGGAGGTGTAAAGTAGCTATAGTGCATATGTTTATCACTGACGTTATAGGACAAATGCATTAAACGTGTTGCTTATGTGCCCCCTAACTTTATCGGGGACAGAAACAGAACCCATCTCGCCTGTCACTGCCTCACCCCGTCTCGATATGCATCCAATATGACGCGGCATGCAGCGCCAAGCTGACTGGCTAACCGCTGCGCTGGCGTGGTGGCGGGATCTTCACGAAGATCTGCATGCCACCACACAGGTGCTTGCCTAGGCTGTAGGCTGGTCGATGTGCTGGAACGATCGCAGGGTGGCGGAACCTTGTTGTGCGCGAGCCTCGTGGTGGCTTCTTAGTCGTCCCCGGCAAGAGTTTTGCCGGGGCCTCGCGGTCGTGCCCGGTAAGAGCCTTGCCGTGGATTTCATCCTCTAGTCGTCACGAATATCTGCATGCCACCAGTCTTCACAAAGATCTGCATGCTACTACGCATGTGTCCCTGAGTCTTAGTCTTGACGTTGTCGATGGTGTCAAAGCTCTCAACCTCAAGGGTGGTGGTCTTGTCAGTGCTTCGCAAGCCATCCCGGCAAGGGTCTTGCCAGGGCTTCGCAAGTCGCCCCGGCAACGATCTTGCCGGGGGTCTAGCTTGTCTGCTCTCTGTTTACTGGCTTCGATGCCTCCTTGATGGTCTTGTGTTCTGCCTTCAACTTCGCTTTCAAGCCTCGCCACAGGTGCGGCTACAACTACCCGTGCACAAGTAAGGGGTACAAAAGGGCCCGGGCCTATGTACACCGACAGGAGCCCCCGGGCCTGGGCCATACACGAGTGCGAAGTGTCGTTGGGCCAGGCCCAAAACAGTGCGCGGGCATGCGTAGCAGGGATTAACTATTGTAATCTTCTCATCCGTTGTGCTTCCCCATGATCTGCATTGAGTGCGCGACATGGGGGTCACGTGTGGAACGGTCGCAGCACGCCTGCGGTGCCTTCACATCAAACAGAAAAGAGGCAGCCCACGCCTTTCCCCATAAAAAGAGGGATCCACAGGGGTGCTGCTCATTTACCCCTCTTGCCTTTCCGAATCTAGGAACCGTCGTACCCTTCTTCTTCCTCGATCCCAAACCAGAGCCTACACCTCCGTCCGCCGCCGCCGCGCCCTCACCGCTCTTGATCCCCCGCCCTCCCCCGACTGCCATGGCACCCAAGACGAGCAAGGGCAAGGGAGCGTCCAAGGCGAGCGAGGGGAAGAAGGTGCCGGATTGTGAATTGGCGAAGCTGTGGAAGGCGTTCGTCAACTTCACTTCGACAGTCGATGCGCTCGCGCTCAGGGATCGATACTGGTGCTTGTGGGGGAGAGAGATGTCGGGGCACCCCGCCACTCGTGTCATACCTACTCCTTTCGCCACGCCTGTTCTAGATAAATATCCCTTCTTTGTTGATTACTTCTACTGCGGGCTCTGCCCCCCCCCCATTCTCAAATTTCTTCAACGACATCATGCACACCTTCGGCCTCCATCTTCTGGATTCCACGTCAAACGTCGTGGCGTGTATGGCCATCTTCGCCCACCTCTGTGAGAGCTTCGCCGGGGTGGTCCCCAACATGGCGCTCTTCCGCCACTACTTCATCCCCCGCATCCAGCCAGGAGAAGCTCTCTCTAGCTGTGTCAGTTGGATCTCGAGGGCCTTGAGCAAGAATACGAACCCAGAGGGGACCCAGAAGGAGAAGTTGGATGAATGGCGGGGCAAGTGGTGCTGGATCATGGAGGAGGAGCCGCAGCCATTCTGTATGCCCCGACATAAAAAAATTGGTTCGCGGCAAGAACTGGGGTGACTTCGATGCTGACGACAAGAAGCTTACGGTTGCCACCACCAGAATCCATCGCCTCAAAGCTGTCGGGCTCACGCTCGAGATAATTGGGGCCAACTTTCTCCGCCGCCGCATTGCTCCTCTGCACAACAAGGGGAAGCCAGCTTGGGATTTCAAGAACGTGGAAGGCATCATGAGGCTACAGCGCGGCCTGAACCACAAATTCACGGTAATGCATCATGCGTCTCTCTGCCAAAAGTTGTTTCAGCTTAAGGCCGACAAGACTAGCAAGGCCGACAAGCCATTCAGGTTGCCGGCGGGGGTGGTCCCCTTGTGCAATGATACATCTCCAACGTATCTACTTTTCCAAACACCTTTTCCCTTGTTTTGGACTCTAACTTGCATGATTTGAATGGAACTAACCCGGACTGACGATGTTTTCAGCAGAATTGCCATGGTGTTATTTTTCTGCAGAAATAGAAGTTCTCGGAATGACCTGAAACTTCACGGAGTCACGTTTTGGATTTAATAAAAAATATTGGCAAAAGAATCAACAGAGGGGGACCCACACCCTGTCCACGAGGGTGCAGGGCGCGCCCCCTGCCTCGTGGGTCCCCTGGACCTCCACCGACCTCAACCCCAACTCTATATATTCATGTTCAGGGAGAAAAATCAGAGAGAAGGATTGATCGTGTTTTACAATACGGAGCCACTGCCAAGCCCTAATCTTCCTCGAGAGGGCTGATCTGGAGTCCGTTCGGGGCTCCAGAGAGGGGAATCCATCGCCATCGTCATCGTCAACCATCCTCCATCACCAATTTCATGAAGCTCACTGTCGTGCATGAGTAATCCCATCATAGGCTTACTGGACGGTGATGGGTTGGATGAGATTTACCATGTAATCGAGTTAGTTTTGTTAGGGTTTGATCCCTAGTATCCATTATGTTCTAAGATTGATGTTGTTATGACTTTGCCATGCTTAATGCTTGTCACTAGGGCCCGAGTGCCATGATTTCAGCTCTGAACCTATTGCGTTTTCATGAATATATGTGAGTTCTTGATCCTATCTTGCAAGTTATAGCCACCTACTATGTGTTATGATCCGGCAACCCCGAAGTGACAATAATCAGGACCACTCCCGGTGATGACCGTAGTTTGAGGAGTGCATGTATTCACTAAGTGATAATGATTTGGTCCATTACTCTATTAAACGGAGGCATTAATATCCCTTAGTTTCCATTAGGACCCCGCTGCCACGGGAGGGTAAGACAAAAGATGTCATGCAAGTTCTTTTCCATAAGCACGTATGACTATATTCGGAATACATGCCTACATTACATTGATGAACTGGAGCTAGTTATGTGTCACCCTATGTTATAACTGTTGCATGAGGAATTGCATCCGACATAATTATCCATCATTGATCCATTTCCTATGAGCTTTTCACATATTGATCTTTGCTTAGTTACTTCTCTGTTGCCACTGTTACAATTGCTACAAAACTGTTACTTTTGCCACCGTTACTGTTACTTCCATATTACTTTGCTACTAAATACTTTGCAGCAGATATTAAGTCTTCCAGGTGTGGTTGAATTGACACCTCAGCTGCTAATACTTGAGAATATTCTTTGGCTCCCCTTATGTCGAATCAATAAATTTGGGTTGAATACTCTACCCTCGAAAACTGTTGTGATCCCCTATACTTGTGGGTTATCAAGACCTTTTTCTAGAGCCGTTGCCGGGGAGCAGAGCTCTATTCTTTGAGTCACTTGGGATTTATATCTATTGATCACTATGAGGAATTTGAAAGATGAAAGAACCAAGATTTTCCCCTCAACTACGAGGGGAGCTAAGGAACCGCCATCTAGCTCTGCACTTGATTCACCTTCTGTTTTGAGTAAACTTGTGACACCTGCACCTGGTATTGATTCTGATATGTCGCATGTTATTGATGATGCCACTTCTACTATGCATGATGCTTATGATGAAACTACTTCTCTGCTTGATAATACTGTGCCATTAGGTGAATTTCTGGATGAACAACTTGCTAGGGTTAGAGAGAATGAAATTATTGAAACTGATGATATTGATGAAAGTGATGATGAAGATTCTCCCCCCTAGATATGAATTGCCTGTTGTGCCTGAGGGTTATGTTATGGATGAAGAAACTGCTAGAGACCTTTTTGCTTGCAATGATAGATATGATCTTAAGAAACTATTAGCTAAGCTGAAAGAAAAGTCTCTGAATGCTACAATGAAATATGACCCTGCTTTTGCTACTTCACCTATCTGTGTTACTGATAAGGATTGTGAATTCTATATCAATCCTGAGTTAATTACTTTGGTTGAATCTGATCCTTTCTATGGCCATGAATCTGAAACTGTTGTGGCACATCTTACTAAATTGAATGATATAGCCACCCTATTTACTCACGAGGAAAAAATTCATTATTATTATATCCTTAAATTGTTTCCTTTCTCATTAAAGGGTGATGCTAAGATATGGTTTAACTCTCTTGCTCCTGGTTGTGTGCGTAGTCCCCAGGATATGATTTATTACTTCTCTGCAAAATATTTCCCCGCTCATAAGAAACAAGCTGCCTTAAGGGAAATATTTAATTTTGTGCAAATTGAAGAAGAGAGTCTCCCACAAGCTTGGGGGAGGCTTCTCGGGTTACTTAATGCTTTGCCTGATCAACCTCTCAAGAAAAATGAAATACTCGATAGCTTTTATAATGGACTAACCGATGCTTCCAAAGACCACCTGGATAGTTGTGATGGTTGTGTTTTCAGGGAAAGAACTGTTGAGCAGGCTGAATTGGTATTGAATAATATATTGAGCAATGATAATGATTGGACACTTCCTGAACCAACTCCTAAGTCAACTCCGAAGAAAAGGGGTATTCTATTTCTCAGTGCTGAAGATATGCAAGAGGCAAAGAAATCTATGAAAGAAACAGGTATTAAAGCTGAAGATGTTAAGAATTTACCACCTATTGAAGAAATACATGGTTTTGATAACCCGACACATGTAGTAAAGGTAAATTCACTTTATAGATTTGATGAAGGTGATATTCCTCGTAATAAGTCTGCTAGTCAATGCTTGGATGAGTTTGATAATTTTATTGCTAAACAAGAAAACTTCAATGCTTATGTTGGTAGACAATTGAAACGTAATGCTTATATGGTCGAACACTTGAGTGATTATATGTCTAGAGTTAAAGGTGATCTTAAGCTTTTTAGTAAACATGCATCCATTGTCACCACTCAAGTAGAACAAGTACTTAAAGCACAAGATGATTTGCTCAATGAATTAAATAATAAGAACAATGATAATGCTGTTAGAGTTATGACTAGAGGTAGTAGAATGACCCAAGAGCCTTTGTATCCTGAGGGCCATCCTAAGAGAGTTGATCAAGATTCTTAGAGAACTAATGTTGATACACCTAGTCCTTCTAATAAAAACAAAAGGAAAAAATGATAGGACTCTGCTTGCTTCTAGTGAACCTGTTGTTGACACACCTGAGAATCCCAATGATATTTCTATTTTTGACGCTGAGACACAATCTGTAATGAACATGAACCTAATGATAATGTTAATGATGATGTTCATGTTGATGCTCAACCTAGTAATAACAATAATGTAGAGATTGAACCTGTTGTTGATCTTGATAACCCACAATCAAAGAATCAACGTTATGATAAGAGAGACTTCGTTGCTAGGAAGCCCGGTAAAGAAAGAGAACCATGGGTTTAGAAAACCATGCATTTTCCTCCTAAGCCATCCAAGAAAAAGGATGATGAGGATTTTGAGCGCTTTGCTGAAATGTTAGACCTATCTTTTTGCGTATGCGTTTGACTGATATGCTTAAAATGAATCCTTATGCCAAGTATATGAAAGATATTGTTGCAAATAAAAGAAAGATACCGGAAGCTGAAATTTCCATGACGCTTGCTAATTATACTTTTAAGGGTGGATTACCAAAGAAACTTGGAGATCCGGGAGTACCAACTATACCATGCTCCATTAAAAGAAACTATGTTAAAACTGCTTTATGTGATCTTGGAGCCGGTGTTATTGTTATGCCTCTCTCTTTGTATATTAGACTTGATTTGAATAAGTTGACACCTACTGAAATCTCTTTGCAAATGGCTGATAAATCAATTGCTATACCGTCAGTATTTGTGAGGATGTGCCTGTTGTGGCTGCAAACGTTACTATCTTAACGGACTTTGTTATTCTTGATATTCCCGAGGACGATAGTATGTCGATCATCCTTGGTAGACCTTTTCTAAATACTGCAGGGGCTGTTATTTATTGCAACAAAGGCAATGTCACTTTTCATGTTAATGACAATGAGCATACGGTACACTTTTCGAAGAAACAACCTCAAGTTCATAGTATCAATTCTATTGGAAAAATCTCAACTATTACTATTGGAGGTTTTGAATTCCCTCTTCCTAGTGTCAAAAAGGAATATGATATTCTTATTGTTGGGGACATGCATATCCCCGTTGAGCTAACCTAGTGTTATTTGAAAATTCTCCGGTTTCATGTTATTCAGAAGAAGTTTGTTAACAAGACCCTTGTTAGTGGATTCCTTTTGATGAGCATGATATGGATGAAGTTAGAAAGCACAACCTTCTGTACCCCCCATTTACTTTCTGTTATTTAGAATAAACAAAGCAAACATAGTATTTTCTGTCTATTTTTTGAATTATCCGTGCAATAAAAAAATACCCCAAAAATAAAAGTTCTCCAAATGCCCTGAAAATTGAGTATGATTTTGTGTAGAATATTTAAGAATTTATGGCACTTAGAACACACTAGGGGGAGCCACCAGTTGGTCACGAGGGTGGAGGGCGCGCCCCACCCCCTGGGGGGCCCTGCCTCGTCAACCCCACGTGGACCCCCTCCACTTATTCCAGCACCCACACACTTCGTCTTCCTCCAGAAAAAATCACCCCGTAGTTCAAAACCGTGTCCTAGCTCATTTTGGTGCCATTTTTGATCTCCTAGCTCAAAGCTCCATTCAGAAAACTGCTTCAGGGGATTGTTCTTCAGTATGTGACTCCTCCAATGGTCCAATTAGTTTTTGTTGTAGTGCTTTACTTATTGAAAATTTTTGCTGCTGAGGTGACCCTGTTCTTGAGCTTGCATGTCAAATTTATATGGTCTAAAGTAGTTTTAATGCATGATATAGCCTCTAGGCACTTGTGAGAGTAGTTGCTATCAATCTTGTTGAGTTTGGTTCACTTTTATTTTGATTCACTAAAATTTTCAGAAATTTTCCAGATGAAGAAAAATGTTTAGGAAAATGTACCAAGGTGGTTCTTCAAGGAAGCAAGAACCAAGGCTCGCGATACGTGAGTCAGACCTTGAACCACCCAGGGAAGCTCAAGTGCGGCCTTGTGAATGGCCGTCGGAAGAGTTTACGGTCCAAGCAGGCTTCAAGGATGAATTTGATGCCTATGTACGTAATGCTGATCTTTAGGACTTCGTATCAGATAAGTGCCGGCAATACTATTACCTCACTGATTCCTTTGTGAGGAGGTTTAAATTTTCATCCACGCGCAACACTCACATTGTTTTATTTGACCTCTATGATAAATGATATACCATGGAACTTGAAGATTTTAACACTGCTTGTAAAATCCCACAGTGGGGCAACTTTAGTGAACCTCTCAAATCTGAATATAAAGATTTTCTTGCTAGTATCACCGTGGGAGAAACTAGAGAGATCACACAAGCTACCATAGGGAGCATTCATTTCCCTTCCATACATTACTTTGCGCTCTTTATAAGTAGATGCATTAATGGTAAAGATGAGCTTTGTCACATGTGCGTCCCAGATCTTAGTGTCCTCAAGAGTACGGTATTAGGTGATAAACAATATAACTTGGGGGCCATTGTTGCACGGAGGTTACATCTTAATGGTAAAAGTGGAGATTTGTTTGGTGGAATTTATGCAACTTGGTTAGCCGATTATCTTGGTGTACCCATAAATGGAAATGATATTGAGTTGCCACCTGCTTATCAAGATTATAATGCTATGGTTCGCCATTAGTTTCCTGAGAGGAACGAACAGTTCCTCCAGTACCAACTAATCTTTGACAGACGGCGTACTGTCCATATCACTCTCCCTGCTCCTACTTTCTTTAACTTTCAGGCAAACGGGAGATATTTTATAACTAGGGAGGAGGCAAATGAATATGAGAGGAGGACGGAGGCAGCTCGCCTCCAGGCTGCAGCTCTCCATGCAGTAGCTGCTGCATCTCAGTACAACCCCGACTACAACTTTGGATATCCGCCAAGCCAGTCGTGGCCATAGACCAACTTAGGCCAAAAGCCTAAGCTTGGTGGAGTACGTACTTCTCACCGACATTACATTCATGTTCACATACTCATTCTAGTTGTCGGTGTTCACACTTTTTCATTGTAGTATCCATGCTAGTTTATTTTCTTTTCTTGCTTTCTTCTTGTGTGTTTAAAAAACCTTGAGAAAAGCCAAAAAAAATAGTTGTAGCTTTTAGCTAGTTTACTTTCCATGCTTGTAGTAGTAATATTAAAATAAAACCCAAAAAGATTTCCCATTCTTCTTTTGCTTGTTGGGAGCTTTCCCGTGTAAATAGTTTTATTTTCCTTCGAATTTCTTTTCTTTTCTTTGGGGGTCGAGAGGAGAAGACTATGATGAAAATGATGAGTGGCTCTCATATGCATTATTGTTGATCTAACCAAGAGACCATATTACCTTGTCTTCTCCTTTGTATTAAATGTTTACATATTCCAGCTTAGTCCAATGCACGTGCACTATTATTATCATCCACACCGTTCGGTCATGCAAGTAAAAAGCAATAATGACGATATATGATGAAATGATTGAGATGAGAGAAGCTGGTATGAACTCGACCTATCTTGTTTTTGTAAATATGATTAGTTCATCGTTCCTGATTCAGCCCATTATGAATGAAACATGTTTGCAATGACAATTAGAGATTATAGTTGCTCATGCCATGCTTAATTAGCTAGGAGTTTATAATGGTTTACCTTGCGTGACAACATGCTATTAAAATGGTTGTGATGTGGTATGATAGGGTGGTATTGTGACGCCCGGATAATAAAGCTACAGTGAACCTCTGATAATGATGCCACATCACCTCAGTTACTGTTGATAAACTCGCGTCGGTTAGAAACCCAGTTCAAACTTCAAATTTAAAATCAAGGCAAACATTAAAAGTTTTCAAACTTTAAAACTAAAATGTTCGAGATGTGACAAATAATGCATAGGTAACTATGGTTGAGAAAACATCTTTTTATAAAGTAGTTAAAAGCGCTAAATTAATAAAAACTGCAGTAAAACTAATATTTAAATGTCTTTTAAATACTAAACAAATATAAACTAATTGTTTAGGGTGCCAAATCAATTATGGCAGAGTCATAAATATTAGTACTAATTTAGGGGCTAGATTAATAATTTATAAAACAAAGGTAAAAAATAAACAGAAAAGAAATTGAAAAAAAAGAAAGGGAAAACGAGCAAACCAAAAAAAGAAAGGAAAACAGGAACCCCCCGCTGGGCCAAGTGGCCCAGCTGGCCTCAGCCGCCCGAGCGGGCCGGCCCACCCTGCCGCCTTAACCCCCGCTCCCCCCGAAACCCTAGCCCCCCACT